>NW_019174307.1:20842080-20957463 GCF_002260705.1 Seriola dumerili
GCTCACACACACACACACACACACACACACACACACACACACACACACACACACACACACACACACACACACACACACACACACACACACAGTAGGCGAGCACTTACTTCCTGTCCAGAGAGGTAGTAGGCGGCCAGCAGTCCTCCTATGAAACGAATGTTGACCTCAAACACGGACACCTCGGCATTCTGGGAAAACAAGAGAGCAGATATAACACCAAACAAATGTTCAGGTTGTTGTACAGACACGCTGATGGATTTGTGCCGATCTCTTTCACTTCATTTGTGACACTGTGAGTCGGTTCATGTTTTTTTCTTTCATCTTTTCTGTCTTTTGGAGTCGGGGTTTTTTTTTCTTATGAGCGCCTTGGATGTTTTTCTGGACCACCAGCACAGTGTGTGTTTCCTTTCATGTCTTTCTCTACTGTGTTTGTATCAACTGGTCCGCACAACCTTCAAATAGAAATAAGAAATATACGGATAGAGGGGGAAGAGATCTGCATTCCTCACAAAACAGACTGTCCAAAAAGAAATAAGCCAGAGTCACAGGTAAGTCACACACCTTCACTAACAGCTCAGGCTCCCACAGACTGCATCCTCATCTCACTATACATTGAGGAATCAAGTTTTCCAGATGATCAGTTCTCGAGAAGCTTTACGCGACAGCCGGTTAGCGCTACGGCGGCACATCCACGTCACCGCCGTCGATTACAACAACAGCGCGTCGCAAAGGTGGAAGTACACTCTGACGATACACTGCACACGATTTACAACGCACATGCCGGGATTGTATTTACTGAGCTTTTCACATGCAAACCAAGACATGTGAGCGCAAGATTTCAGGGTAATATTTCATGCTACAGTATATTGTGTTGCGCATTTCACAGCTTTCACTGTGTAACTTCATATTTACTGTACTCGAGTCATTTGAACACATGGATCCAAAAAGGCACAGATTTCTAAACCCAGCGCCTACACATTTTCACACGTCTTCTTTCCCCTGCCGGCCCCCCCGGGGAGGCTCCGTACCGCTGTACGTTGGATGTGTTTCTGTAACGGGCAATTTTGCATGCCGAGACTTCACCAACGCAGGCGGAGCAATCAGCCATGACCGAAAGGCACATTTTGAACAGGCACTACACCAGTTAAATCATTAATTCAAGAAGGTTACTTCAGAGGGATTGCACAACCCATGACTTCCAGCAACATCTAATGAAAAATACTGTTCCCCCTCACAGCCCCCTGTGCTCTTCAGCCACATCTGCCATTTAGGCAAACAACAGTGTTTGTGTTTGATAGTGGAGGTGGGCAGTCCTTTCCAACAAACATTAAAAAAATGAAAACAAACTTACAAACAAACAGGACACTATGGCAGACTGCAACACACTTGCAGGATGGTCTCATCAGTGCACGGCTGAAAATGCAAAGCAGCAGACAGACTGTGAAAGCTTTGAAACTCCAGTCGGGAGGGAGAAGAGAATTTGTACTCCTCAACAAATCCTGGATCCAACAGGGAAATTTGCAAGCAAAAACTCTCCCAGTGAAATAATCCTCAAGTCACTGGTGTGGAAAAACATTACTATATCCTCCCTACAGGTAGATGTGGAATTGCACATCTACACTGGAGAGCCTTAAAATGCCTTCAGAGCTCCTATGAATTAAAGAACTTTAAACTTACAAGTCAACTATGTGTTGATAAACGCTGCATATTTCTTTCGCTAATTAAGCCCAAGGTTGTCATCCTCGCTATTATTCTGTAGCTCTGGGAGCTACGAGGGAGCGGCGCGAGTTTGCCGGTGTTCACCTCAATTTCCTCGTTTGCACAGCACAGATTAATTGGGGATAACTCTCAACCAAATCTTCCAGATCTAGTTTTCCATTCTAATACACCCCCAAAGAATAATCACCCTGCTGCTCTCCCAGACGCCACAGCTGTCTCTGCGGCCTTGAATGAGCCTGGGAACCGTGAGCAACTTGGTGCAAAACACAACCAAGTGCAGGAATACTTCCCAGACTATCACAGTAAAATAATTTGTGTGAAATCAGGTCATTTCTCTGCGACTGACAATTTCCTTGATGCCATGGCAACATTAATCAACTGGAACTCCTTGCAGCCCACTACATTCAAATGTTGAGAGCTATTTGCAAACCACAATGTGACCTTGATCTGACATTTTCACAGAGATGAGGATTTTACCTGCATCTGTAAACGGGACTCAGAGTGTGACCTCGGTTTGCAGTGCGTGCACTCCAGAGAGGATAGACAGACACACGTGGCTTTTTACCGTCTTCAGGGGTCGTGAAAAACGTTCATTATTTCAGTTTATGCACGGTGGTGTGTGTTCTTTTATTGCACCCCATGAGGTAACTGTAGCCTTTAGTCAGGAGCAGGTGTCGTCAGAGAACATGCATAACCTGTTTCAATGCTCAACCGTAACACCCTCCGGTTCCGGGTCAGCGGCGGTGGCCAAATTACTGCCTTTTTGCCCCTGACTTCCAGCTACCCTCCACTAACCTACTCTTCATCCGTCCCATAGGCTATTTTTGCTTCGTGGCCTTTCTGTCATCGTCTGAAGCTGTCATAAATTGTTATACTGCTGCTGCTGGGAAGCCTTTGCAGTAGAATTATATGGGGAATGGCCAGTCTTCTTGGCACCCGTCCATCCACAGGACTATAATTTCCACCAGAATGTTTTTCTTATCTACCGAGGACCACAGCAGGACGAACCTCCTATATCTCAGGACCTGTGCGTCATTTTTAGCGGGCTGGATTTTGGCCTCGTGGTCGTAACAGGTCTGACTCCCTCCTGAAACAAAGCTGACTGCTCTACCTGCATCTTTACAGACTTTTTTCTGTCTTTTACTCTTGTGTTAGCAAAAGACAGCAAAGAGCGCAGCAGCACCTACAATCGACCTCGAGTTAAAATGGTTTTGCACATTGACAGAAGGTGTGATAATGTACCAGTGTCACTTACACATGGGATCTCCTCAGATCCCATGTGTGCAGTTGTGCTGACAAGGAGAGAGTTCAATAGTGCAGAACAGCTCTCATCTCCATTGCTCCATCCACGTTATTTTAATCTTGAGTAGATCCCACTTCGTCCAGAGGTGCGAATCTCAACCACTCTTGCTTTTTTTCCCTCCTGAAGGCAGGGGGTGGGCGGTCTGGCCTAACGATCATCTGACTATCTTTTTGGGTAGAATCAAAATCCACAATGTGAATCACAATCTCATTATGTTTCCGCTCTCTTCTTTATTGTGAAAGTCCTAACCGGAAGTTGTGAACAAAGACTGCCGTCGCCTGCTGGTTAGCAGAAATTGAACTGAAAATTAAATATCTAAATAAAGCACCTTTTAATGACATCCGAAGAGTAGATTATAAGCCTAAGTAAGATCGGCCACGATATGAGATCATCAGATCGCCCACCAGTACCTCAAGGTTTCCCCCATCAATGCTTTATTTGTGCTGCTGCCTGATCTGCATCGTGCTTTAGCGAGCGGGTCAACACTAAGTTGAACTCAACCCTGAAAATATTTTACAAAAAAGCCACAAAACAATGACCTCACAGTGCTGAAAAAAACCTCATGACTCAGTCGTCGCCCTGTAGACACCACTTTGTCTGTGTGCACGGACTGAGCATTTACAACTACGAAGAACTACTATATAATATAGATGTTGATACAGTTCCTCCTATTTATACAGTTTAAAGCAGTTTAAAGTATACATAATTATTAAATAAATACAGTTTGAAGCAGAAATCATTTTTAAAAATTAGTGATCTTTTTGTATTGTAATAAAAAATTTTGTTTGTAAATGTTTTCTTGTTTATTAAAGGAAAAACATTATTTGACCAATTTCCATTGCGCCCCTTCTTTATGCTGGTCATCCGTCTTTTGTTTATATAATATATAATAAATAATAGCAGGCAAATAATCACTTTAAACAGCTATATTAAACTGATAACAGATGGAGACTTAGACCCAGATTTTTTTTTTTTTTTTTTTAGACATGATGCAAGCAGCAGCAATGGACACTTCTCAGCCACCATTTATCATTTCAACACTGATGTAAGACGCCACATAAACCTCTATTCAACTTAAAAGTGTTTCCTCTTAACACCCAATGTTGTCAAACTGAGAACAACTTGAATTCTTTTTTCTTTTCTTTTTGAAGAGCACAATTGATCTGAAGAATGAAAGAACTACAGCACACACCGAAACAGCAGGAGCTGCAAGTCACCGAGTGGCTGTCGTGTTGAACTGAGGGATGACGGGACAGGAAGCTCTCGTAAAGCTGAAGGCCAGCTTTGTTCCGTAGCAGCCATCTGTCTAACTCCCCGTCTGTCACTCAGCCTCACTTGTTAGCCATTTACAACCTGCAGTTTAGGAGCACAAAAACCCCAATGAGCGGCAGAGCTATAAAACGCCCCCCCCGATTTTAAAATACCTGCGGTGAACAACAGATAGCGCGGCGAGGAACCACGCAGTTTGTGCAATGACGCGTGAGAGCAGCACAAGAGGAGAAGTTTGATTTCCAATGAATTGTTTTGGTATGAAGCTACAAAATAGGACGGCAGAGTCACTTCCTGCTCTGATCTTCTAGCATGAGACAGCTCTTAGAGACATACTCGCTCTCCCCTGTGATTTACAGCCACTTTGCAACCTCTTCTCTATTAATATCCACCCTGCCCCAGTATAGACAGAGATTTGTCAAATCATCTCATAAGAATGTTCTTTTTGTGCAGATTCCTGCCATAGATAATCACTGTTGTTTATTTTAATCACATCCTGTCACTACTGTGACACTGCCTCTGCCTGAGGTCCGCACTCAGGGGATCATGGGAATATTTCGATTACTGTATCGTCAGCTGTGGCTCCGAGTCTCGTTACTTTCGCTAATCTATAAACTGTAGCTTGTCCTTTTATACCTAACCTTAGAAAGTGTGTGAGCTACACATGTATATTGTTTATGATCAGTTAATCGACAGAAATGTCACACGCAACAATTTTGACCATCAATTAATCATTTTTTAATCGCTTTTAACGAATACATGCTAAAACTCTCTGGTTCTAGTTTCTCAAATATTTGTTGGTTTCTGTTCTGCGATAGTTAATATCTTAAAATGAAAGAACAGTGATGGAAGCAGGGACATGTGATGGAAATGGACGGCGGCACATGCCACATAGAGCAGGTGCGGGGAAGCGCGACTCGTTTCTGTCGGCAGGTCCGATACTCTCACCTCCGGTGTCTCTGCTGACAGCGCTGTCAGCAGAGACACTCCGGTGTGGCAGGAGTTCACCACTGAGCTAAGACTGAGTCCATTTACCATTTACTCTCTGAATGGTAAAAGGACTGCACTTTTAGGGCGTTTTTCTAGTCTTATATCGACCACTCAAAGCGCTGTACCCTACACAACACATCCACCCGTTCACTCACACAATCGGACAGTACTTTTCTACCACACATACCCACACACACACACACACACACCGATGGTGGTGGTTACATGGGGGGCACCCTTTGATATGTGGACTGGAGGAGCCAGGAATCAAACCGCCGACCTTCTGCTCTCCTTCCTGAGCCACAACCGCCCACTTTTACTCTACAAAATACGGCTTGGGAGGGCTGAACTAACACTACATCTGCAGCGGAGTGAACTATATATTTCTCCTAGTTGTAGATAAGTTGTCATGGAGTAAAGACATCAATAATAATGTGGAGTGTTAATGAGAACAAAAAATGTAGGTGGGAAAAAGCATGAACTAAAAAAACCTGAAGCTGCTGACCAATTAATAATCCAACCAATTAATGCATTGCTTAGTATCTAAAAGTCAATATCAGCAGCTGAGGTGAAGTGAGTCGATCTCAGCACAGTTAGAGCGTCCATTGTGTTTTCTGTCTTCTCTCAGGTGCTTCTGTGCGTTTCCTTTTGCCCTTTCTCACTTTGTGTAAGGTAATAAATGCCTTTATAGGAACAAGTGAAGCTACACTGGAAGCCAATACATATATATAAAAAACTAAAAAAACCCTTCAGCATTCAGCCCTCGTACACAGGTATTAGTCCCTTCTCTTTCATACACTATATCTTGCATCTGCCTTGTATTTTCACAGCAGAAAGTATATGAACAGTATACTGCAACAGAAAGACCCAACTGAGTAAGTGAAAGGCTGTGGATACATATATCCCATATATATATATATTTATTCCCATTCACAGCATGTGGTGTGTATCTGTGTCTGCATGCTTGTAGTCGAACACGCGGTTTGGCTCGAGCCTTTCACTAGAGCATGAAAAAACACGAAGAAAACATGTCGCCCACGTGACTCGGCTGAAATTCTACATTCTCCTCTTGTCATTTCCAGGTGACGGGAGAGAGAGAGAGAGAGAGAGAGAGAGACGAGCACACAAGGAGCTGAGAGAGTCACTGTCAAATATCTCTCACATTCAGCTAAATGCTACGGGGGAAGCGTAAAAAGAAGACGAGATGGGGGGGGGGGGTCTAAACATGACAAACATGACAGCTCTCACCGTGTAGGACCATGAAAGCTCAGCAGTGTCATGAAAAATAAACAGCGGAGTGTAACTCACGGAGCCTCGGTGAAAGACAACTCTGCTTTTCTTCATGTCTGAAGAAACAGCGTCGTGTGTAACATTTAAGCGCTGATGTTTTTTTTGTTTTTTTTTACCTCGTAAACTGCAATAAAACTCCTGTTTAATTAAATCTGGTTAATCAAACTGGGCTGCGATGTAGTCTTTGACAGCTCGCATTAATTTATCTCTCCATCTCTGCCGCATCGTCTCCGATCAGATCCTCAATTTAAGCGGGGTTATTAATGCATCAGTTAACGGAGTCCATTCATTTGGTGGATCTTTGGGCCCGGCGATGGATGCGGACCTCATGCCAGCACATTCATCATCCGAGGGCAGGCTGCAGTGCGGGGGCCCCACCAGGACACTGGAGACTCAAACAATGACTCACTGCTTGGCTCAACCTGACATGGCAGCTATTTAATCATTCATTAGTGCTGGAGCTGGTGGATGTGCTGGTGGCGGCGGCAGGTGGGTGGCTGAATTGAGAGGTGTCGGAGCGAGGGTATAACACACACACACAGTAGAGATGTGTGTACTTTTGTTAAAACCATATGAGAACTGTGAAATTGTGCTTTTAAGGAAGGAATATAAGAGAAGAGAGAAAATGCACTTGTGTTTTTGTAAGATCAAGCAAAGGAAATAATGTCAAGACACATTCACACAAATGTATTTTTGTGATCTGGGCTCCAGGAACAAAAGACAGAAGAGACAAAGTTATTTGGAAGAGAAACTGAAGTGAACAGTCAAGTTATTACTAAAACTATCCTTCACACTGGTTTGTTGTAGTGATCTCACCATGTTCCCATATCTCCCCAATCACTTTAGTGAGTATAATGTTACTGTTACTGATAGAAACGATACCAAAACTACAGCAGTAACACATAATTTGTGATAAACCAAAATAGTGTAGCATAAACCAGTGATTCCCAACCTTTTCCAACTCATGGCCTATTTGAAAATATCAAAAAATATTGGCAGCCAACTTCCAACTCCATAACAATATGGAGGCCAAATAATTCACATTCTCAGAGCACTTTTTATTTTAATGTTAACGATCAAACACTCAGGATTGAACTGAAAGCAGGAGAAGATCAATTTTTCTTTTTTGTTTGACAGGAGAGAAATCACTTGTCTATTCACCGTCTGTCTCTTGACTCTTGATTCTCCAGCTTTTGTCATGGATGAAATCTTTTAGTGCAATCAGACTGAGATAACAAGATGTGGTCTGGCTACAGCAATATAATAGTTTTTCAACATTTTTAACTTTTAAAACATTTCAATTTATATTCATATTTACATTATTTTTAATTACAGCTTTTCACTAAAATTGCATTGTTTGGCAAATGATTTGTCGGCTCACCTGCAGGACCTTCACAGCCCACAGTTTGGGGACAAAGACCGTATATAAAGACAGATGTAGCCTCCGGGATGTCACCCACAGGTTTCTGAGAAGCAGTTTTAAAGCTCAGAGTGAGCTGCTCTGCTGTTGCCATCTTGGCGGCGCCTGACTTGGCACCCTAACTCCCTGCTAAATCCAAATGGACAAAGAGGTCGAGGCATGCAGGCATGTGTGGAGCCGAGACTTTGGTGTATACCGGTTTGTGGCAAGCATACGCTCACCCACCTGTCACTGAAAGCAGCCACGCCTTCTATGCATAACTTTAACTTTAATAAAATTTAAACAGGCAAAAAGTTCAACTTCCATAGAGTTGTACCAAAACCATTTTTTGTACGAGGCTGTAAATATGTTTCTGCTGTAAAGTTGAGCATTTTAACATGAGAGTCTATGGGGATTGACTCGGTTTTAGAGCCAGCCTCAAGTGGCCATTCAAAGAACTGCAGTTTTTGGTACTTCCATGTTGGCTTAATTTTTCAGCTTCTGACTTTGCCACTTGGTTGGAAACTGGTATAAACTATACATGCAGTATTTCACCTTTAAATATATGCAAAACTCATCTCTGTCCTCATCTTAAAATATGAACTGATTAAGTGAAAAGGGGCAAAAACATCCTCACTTTAAAAGGTCAAACTGCCTCCAACAGGGACGTCGTGCACACACAGCTGCAGTCGAGCTCAGTGTAATGTTTGTGAACTTGCACTCACTCACACTCACACACACACACACACACACGCATGCACAGGAGGGTGATTAAACTTGACTAAGAGTGATGTCTTTAATCTCCTAAATGGAAATCCAGACTATGCCCTTATTCCAGCCTCAGAGCTCTGACCAGAGAGGCTGGGTACGGCTGCACCCTTTGGGTTGAGCAAATCTTTGATTTTCACAAGGGCCAAGCTTAATAACACTTTTGCTGCCAATTATGCTGCCAGGCCTCTGCAGGCTTGAAATATATTGCTCCCTATGAGCCGGGGGAATTACCTGTTTAGTAAAAGGCCTGAGCAAAAGCCGGAGTAATGCCACGGCCATATTGCTCAGATTGAGCCTGAGCTAGCTTAACCTTTCATGAATGTTACAGTGGCTGGGAGCTGACGCCTGAATCTTTAGCCTAATGCATGCAGGTGTAAGAGCATCAAACCGAGCTGTTAATGAAAACATAGCGACACGCCCCCTCCTCCTCCTCTCGCCATTAACAGGAGCTCCAAGTCTCATTGTCTCCTCTCTCCTCCTCCCTCTCCTCCCGCTAATCTCTTCTCTCCATTCCCCTCTTGTGTAACCGAAGAGCTTCTCCTCTTCTCCGCTGCCTCTGCTTCTTAATACTCAACTCCAGCACATTTTATTCTCATTGTCTCATATTCCTGTCATTGTAATTGCATTTGTCATACATTCTATAATTCTCCACCTTTTTTTAATGAGGCACAGATCTCACACTGTTTGTTACCAGTGCAGGTTTTATTACAATGGCTGCTGCTGCAGGTACTTTGGCCTTCACTCTGTGACAGAGCACTCACTTTGCTTTTTATTTTTTTACTTTTTTTTTTACCAAATCTTCACTTAAACACTTCTATTCAATAAATCTAGACATTGCCATTGTCAGGTGAATGTGTTTACTGTCATTCCTATCTGCACTACATTACTGTTACTGGCTTTGATAACTATAAAATGGCCCTGTTTCCCATCACATGTAATCTATCTTGATCTTTCCCCCGTCCTGTCCACTCAGCACACCTTAATGTTCATCCAAGGTTTCTTTTCCTGTCCCTGTACTCCTGCCTTTTTCTATCAACCTCTAAGGTACATCCTCTTCTTTCATTCATTTCAGAAGAACCATTTAACAAATCCAGACTTATGGTAATTTCAGTACGGCGAACCTTCAGCGCTCCACTGACGTAATTTGTGTAAAAAAATCACGCTCCTTCATCCGCACCTCAGTCAAATTTAAATGTGTGCTCCATCTTTCAACATAGAGTTTTCAGGTTACTCAAAAGTTGGATTTCATATTTATTCATTTGACAGATTTATTTTTGACAGAAAATGTCCCTAAAATATCACTGTCTCCACACGCAGCTGCTAAAATGGTTAAAAAATATATTCATATTTTTTCACGTCTATATCATATTCAGATTCAACTTAGACAGAGACAACTATAGTGGAAGGTGTCAGATTTTTGTAATGTTGCTGGTATGATGTCAATATGACTATCAACATGTCTTTTCTCCATCTATTTCTGCTTGGAGCCACGCAGTCAGTGTGTCTGCTCTTACCCGTTAACATGGGCGCCAAAATAAAAACATTCTGCAGCCGCCACACAGTCAGTGTGTTCCCTGTCTAATGTCCATAAATCAGCTCAGAAATCATACAAAAAAAAACGACATAGCTCTCACCGTAACTGCAGATTCTTGCTTGAAAATCACCTGTTTTCTACAGCTTCAATATCAAAAGTAATTCAGCTGTTGTCTGTGTGCGTACATGATTACAGAGCAAATGGGAAATGACAATAGTTAATTGAGTGTGACGCTTCATGGAGCAAATCTGTCAAAATATTAACAAATGTAGGCTAAAAAAAGAAAAAAGAAAAGCTGAACCTGTAGCCAACAGCTAACTCACTGACTCACTGGCAACATTATATGATTTAAGCAAAAAAAAAAGAAAGAAAAGAAGCTTTATTCATTGGCCTATCAACGTGGTTCTTACATCCCTTTAACACTGACACTTTCCTCTATCCATTCATATATAGACATTTGTCCTGTGTTTAAAACCTGAAGTTTTGTTTCATAAAAACTCTCTGAGAACACGTATAGGAGGACAAACGAACTGCTGGCATTTCTGAGGAGCCAACATCACTCTGAAAATATCAATAAATTGCATCTTGGTTAAGACATGTGGTGACTGTTAAAAGCGTCTTTCTCCTCCTGCTTTAACCTTGCTGTCCTTTCTCCCTCGTCCTCAATCCAATCTACGCTTTTTTTCTCCTCTTCCTCTCTCGCCTCTCTGTTCTCCAACCCAAATTCCTCCCTCCATCCTTCCTTCCACTGCTCCACCACAGTGATCCTGAGGTTAATTAGCCCTCCAAGTGTCAGACTGTTAGATCCCCTCTGCCTACCTGCTAGCTGCCCTATGATTGCCTCAGTAGGGGTACTAACAAGCCAGTGCGCCATACATTGGTGCGGGCATAAAGTAAGGAAAGAAAAGAGACGGCGGGGGGGGGGGAGCAAGGAGAACCCACACATGGACAGAATATTGTTCTCCGGGGAAATTTAGGGGAGATGGAGCAGATGATGAATAGATGGACAGATATAAAAACTGTGATTGTTAAATGTCATGAAAAAGAGGAGATTGAGGACAATAAACTGGTACAAAGAGGTTATAAAATAAAACAGAGGGCAAGAGCCACAGTGAAGACAAAACTAGATAATAAAAAAGTAAAGCAGGATGAAGACGGGGGGGTTGTAAGAAGAATAAAAAAATAACAGAAGAGAAAAAGAGGGCAGACAGACACCAGTGACGGGTGAAAAAGAGGAGAAGGAGGCTGTTAATAGGAGGGGGGGTTGGAAAAAGAAATAAATGAGCAGAGCAGCAGAGGTGATGGACAAGAGAGACGGAGAGGAGGAGGAGGTTGTTAACGGAAGAGGAGAGAGAGACGGGAATGAAAATTGACAGAAACAGACAGAAGAACATGAGTTACGAACGTCAACAGACACTCAGCAGGGAATCAAGATAAGAAATTAAGTGTTATTATTATTGTTATTAATTTAAATATTAATTTACAACACTTCTATTAAATACAACCCTCTTGACTATATTAAACATGAGCAGGTTTTTCTAAAAGACAACACTGAAAATATGGATCTATTCTCTGGCACACAAGTGTGTAACCTTATGAGAAAAATGGGAGAAAGAAAAACCAAGAAAGTTGGTTCATTTTTTAAAAGAATCCAAATCAAAACAACAGTTCTGACCGGTCCAACATGTGCAGGAAAAAAGATGCAAATACAAATGTGAATTAGTTGCAGCTTCTTTTTGTTTTTTACTTTGGTTTTGATACGATCTGACAGAGCCAGTGCAGCACATTAGTGACAATGTGGTGCTAATGCAGCCAGGGTCAGAGGTTTGAATCCCATATGAGCAACACCTGCATGGTATCAATGTTTCTAATGAAGTGGTTCTCAAACGTTTCCACATTAAGGAACACTAAACTGACACAAATTAGACCATGCTTTTAGATGTTTTATTACAGAGAGTGTTTGAAACCTGTGACCAGACTAGTCGCATGCTTTGTCATTGTGTTACTAATGGATGAAATTATAGTGAAAATAAATTCTTCCCCTTTTTGCTGGGAACCTCAGAAACACCCTCTAGCGCCCCTGGGGGTCTCCGGACCCAGTAGTGCTGGGTGGCATCTTGAAAACCATGTCAAGAATTAATTTAAATTGTTTTAATTCCTCTTACATTATTGTTTTACTCTAAGTGAACAGAGCTCATTAATCAGCCAGGGCCCCATCACAGAGGTTACACTATCAACATTTGGCTACTGATCAATAAATCAGATAAATATTATGATTTTTAATTCCTAACGTGTTTCGTCTAAAAGCCTCTGGACATCTAACCATCCCTCGCTCTGTGGTCGCTCATCTGAGCCAAGCCTCTTCTCTGATTGTTGGAATGAGCTCCTAAATGAAACCAGGACAGCAGAGTCACTGTCCATCTTGCTTTCTATTCTTTCGTTGAAAGTGACAGTCTCTGTCCTCTTCCACATTCTAATGTAGTGCGGGAACAGAATCAGCAGCACCGAACATCACATCTAAAGATTTCCCGATTGTTCAGCTTCCGTTTCGTCCATTCTTATGTTTTATAAAAAGGAAAGTATGTACACACCACACCGAAGTCCAGATTCTGTTCAATCCACTCCTGACCGTCCTTGAACTCCTCGTGGAGGCCCATGATGTACAGCGTGTCTAAAGCATCCACGATGGTCGCCCCTAGTTGGGAATTACCTGCACAAGAGACATGGTAAAACAAAAAGGAAAATTAGATTAATTTGTCCAGTCACGCACAAGCCAATTTGTTTCAGAAGAAAAACCCCCGCACCTCTGGGAATTATGAGTGGAAACCTAATCACAAAACACAATGGGCCTAATTTGTGAAGGAGAAACTAACACATCTGTTGAGGTGAAAAAATGAGGAATTACTCATACAAATTTTAATATACAATTCAAATATATACAATTAAATGTTTGTCTGCATGTCCATCAGAAACAGAGGAGGAAACACAAGTCCACATAGAGAGAGCTGTAGGCTTTACACAGCACATAGATGTCGTGAGGAGACAATCGGTGCGTGACAGTCGGGTTCACCTGAGAATATGAGAACCCAAAGTCATAACAACATGACATGAATCATAACATCTCCCAAGCAAAGAAAGTGTGTGCAGTGTTAACCCCCGACCAGCATGAGGCGCTGTGACATGAAGTGACTGGATGAACAACGAGTGCACACGATGAACTGTGTCTGTTCAGCCCTTTCTGTACTGACATCTGTGTGTTTCGTCCATCTTAAGAACTCATTCTCTTCTCAGCTCTGACTCGTCCACTCTCTCAAACACAATATCTGTTTATTCCCTCTCCCTCTGGTGTGTCGGGACGATGAATTAAGTCACAGCCGATGAGAAAATCACCTCTCTCCTCCTTCTAGAGCTGGTGAACGAGTGTGAGTCTGTGGTGACACTCAGAGAAGAGACATATGGTGGGCTTCTTTACGTTTCTCTGCTCTTTTGTATGCCCAACAGTTATACTGCTAATTATAACTTATTTATTCGATGACCTCTCTCTTGTCCTATTTTTGTTTTATTTTTTAACATTTATTTATCAATATTCCCATCCTCTACGGAAGCTCAGAGGAGCAAACGTTCAGGAGAATATCGACTTTTCCATGAAAAACCGAATTAGAAAAAAATCAATACGCAGCATCTGAACTGATCTTTTCTTTGTGTGAACTTCATCTGAAAGCTCAGGATGCAGCCATGCGACTGCAAGCTACAGTAAAACTGAAGCATGCTCAGTCATCTCTTATGGATCAAGGTTAAAATGAATATTTTGTCAGCCGTTATACGATATATAACCTCCGTCAGCCTGCATCTGTGACGAGCAGGATTTCCAAGTTAATTACAGAAGTCTGCAACTGACACAATTAGATTAATACCTCGCAACAGAGATGGGACAGTAAGCTAATTAGTGCAGTGTAAAATAGCATCATAAAATGATAATATGCCTCAGTCACTTCAACGTCACGGTTTGAAGATCAGGACATTAGGGCTAATATGCATTATGATTCTGGTCACGAGTGTAAAACAGTTTTCTGACAACAGGGGAGAGGACTCCAAATTAAAGTACAAGCCAGTTTTTAAAGCCAGAAATCTCAACTACCCCAGAACCCCCTGGAAAAGTGTGATTATTTTGTGCACCGCGGAAATAAAATGTAACTTTTTGCCCCTTTAATTAAGCCGCAACTCCTCAAGTTGCTGTTGCTTCTACTCCGTGTTGTATTTTCCCTGTTTATCTTTGTAATACTAGCACAGCTGAGGTCAGCAACTCCCTACCTCCAGCTTTGGGGCCGCTATCTCCTAATAATGCACAGCCATTTAATGTTGTGCTAATTTAAATACTTACAGACTTTGAGAAGTATCGTCACAAACACATCCCCATGGGGCGGGGGATTCAAATGTAATTAACTGGTCAGTCGATCTTTGTGCTTCAGCCTGGACACTTAAAAATCAATATCGTCATGTGTTTGCTTTTAGATGTGATGATGCCCAGCAGAAGTGAAAACTGCTGCCAGTAGACCCCGGGTTAATATTGTTATTATAAGGATATTTATTATTATTGATTAGATTTTCCTAATTGTACTCTGACTACAGGTGACGATTTGCTACTGCTGAGAACACTTAGAGCAGATCTTGGGCATCATTTCATCAATCATACATATCAGATATCTATCATGAATGAATGTTGTTGGATCGATATTTCCTTTTTTATCAAAAGAATAATCTTATGTGAACATACTGGCACTAGAACAAACCAACTACATATCTACAAGTGTCAAGGAGTCACAGCAGATTCAAGGAAACCTCCTCATTAATATGTAAAACAATGCAGCAAGGTGTTGCGGGATCTCATCAGATCATCTCGGCCCCCGTCTATTTCTGCTCGCTGCGTTTGGCTCGGTTTGATGCACGTAAATTAACAACATATTTCAGTGGTAAAAGTCAGTGTCACTGCCCTTTAAATTCTTCCTCATTTCATATCAGCTGCAAGCGTGTGCTGCTGGAATTCCTGAGCCTCCCCACCATCCCCTCTTATCTGAGACTCCATTCAAAGGGAGAGCGTCTGGCTTTATGCAGGAGCTGCAGCGTTATTATCATTATAGACAGGAACCGCTAAATCACTCTAAAAATACACTGCAGTCAGGCAGGCACGGCTGATAGCAAGATGCCCTGGCCGCCTGCCGGATCTTGACAGATTGGCCCGACTGTTGGTGGAGCAGAGCCCCTCTGCTGCACCACACAACCCCTATCTCCCTCCCTTCTGTCACTTTCATCACCTCCAGGTCCGCTTCAGGCAGTCAGAGCAACGTGAGGCCCGTCAAAGTTCTCGAGTCAGAGAATATTCCTTTCATGTCGACGTTTTGCTTCCTCTACGCTACACAACAACGATGCACCGCGGCGAGCAACCGCCATCTCTGCTACGAATACGACGGAGAAAAAAAAAAACAAAAGAACGTGATATTGACGTTACAAAATCGAGCCATGTTTTTCGAGCCAGGTGTCGTCCGAGCTGTTTCAGGAATCCTCCACATCATTTCATCTCACTACATTAGTGAATTCCTGGCAGCGGGCAGCCTCTTATAGTAACCTATAGTGACGTGCTGTTGTTAGTCGAGGTTGAAACAGTTGAAACATCCTTTTACTTTGACATGTTAGAAAACAAAGTTAACAATCCTACAGAAAAATGTTCATCAGACACTGTTTTTTTTACGATTGAACAGATATAAGACATAAAATCATGTTTGGGATAATGTTAGATGTTTTAAATATACAGATTGATCAGAAAGATGAGCGAGACTTAAAATAAAATCTCACTGAATAGTCGTGAAACAAAGGTCGATGTTTTGTCACAACAGAACCGCGACAACTGATTGGACGCCAGGTTTGCTAACTCCTGACTCCAATTAGCTTTTGCTGAAGTCAATACATAACAATCAATTTGGAAAGGATCAATACAATGATGAATGATGAAATACATTGGATTTGTTCATAACCAAGGTTTCCGCCAGTGTTTTCCAAGCCTTGCAGCCAACCTGACCTAAGTTGCCCCCCCCCCCCCCCCAGCCTTGGGTCAATGAAGCACACCGGGCGAGCACCCGGTCCTCTGCATCATCAGAGCCGTGGAAACCCAGACGGATGAAGATATGACCGTATTTTAAAGCTTATTTATACATAGATGTGGGTCATACTAAAAGCTTTACTTACGCTTTTCTTGCCACTGAATCTCTAACAACTTATCCACTGACTGATTATCATTTACATCTTAAATTTATCACACGACCCAATTTGTCATTTCAGCCGAAATTTTAAAACAAAAGCAGATTTAAATTTGCAGCTAACTTGTGTTTCTCCGACTGCGGAGTGCGTTTCGTCAACCTTGAGACGTTCAGCTCACTTTGATGTTTGCTCATAACCTTGCGATCGCATCTTAAAGCCCCCCCCCATCTCCTTTCTGCTCCATCACACCCTCCATCTTTTCATCTGCCCCTCCTTCTTCTTACTAACCATCTGTTTGTTCTCATTCATCACTGTCTTGCTTGTGTTTTTTCTAATCTTTCTTTGATCGCTCCATTCAAACCCCAATGCAAGGATACCGCTTTAACCTTCTGTAGCCAATTCATTTTCGCCGAGCGTCCTCCTCTCGCTAAATCTCCCTTTTCTCCCTGTTAATCTGGCTCGACCCAGCCTTTACCTGCAGTCTGTATTCATATTTCCGCTCGTATTGTTTCACTGTCATTCTTGTCAGCACACGCTGTCTGTCGCTGTCGGTTTCCACCATCCTCCCTACATCTGAGTGCTGTACAGCCTTTCATACAATGCCAACTGCAAGCTGAATTGGCACTTCCAGGAGGTGGGTTTAGGGTTGCCAGGCACTGCTTATCTGAGACAAATTGGCCAGGATGAGGTTTATTTATTTGGGGAATTATCGCCACAGCCTCATGCGCGCACACACACACGCACACACACACACACACACAAGCCTGGGCTGAAAAAGTCTGCCACTCTCTCTTACATGTACGATCCTTTTTCCTTTGACTGAATTCACACCACACACCTTCACTCTGCCTCAACTGAACTCCCTCAAACTCTTCAACTTCCCCTCTCCATCTATCACAATCTCACACCCCTCTCTCTCTCTCTCTCTCTTTCTCTCTCTCTTCTTCCTCCATTATCTCTCTCTCCCTCTCTCGGCCCCTGTGCCAGTTTCATTAGACGACAGGTTTCAGAGCTCTCCCGGTACGAATTCACACGAGGCAGGAAAACGTGATGAGGAAAACGTGATGACATTATTCAGTCTCCATTCTCTCTGTCTCGTAAACTGTCAGCTGTGGGAGAGTGGGTTATGATGGAGAGCTCAGGTGTGTGTGTGTGTGTGTGTGTGTGTGTGTGTGTGTGTGTTTAGTGTGCATATGTTGCATGAATTCATTTGGTTTTAGTGTTTGTAGAAAGTGAGAGTGGAAGAAAAGTGTAGGGATGGTGTTGAGCGGCTGGAAGTGAAGTTTTGACTTGATCTGGGCTGAGCTCCGGTGTTGCCACATTTCCAGGACTCCCTCTCTTATTCTCTTATATTTGCTGACTGGCAGCTTCTCTGACTTTGCTTCTTGTTTTTTTTTTACCCTCTTCCTCCATCCCACCTAGTCTCTAGCACTGTGCTCCTTCTGATGCCCTCAACACAACTCTCCGCCCTGGCTTCCTCCTGCCTACATTCTCTCACGGTTAATATCCAACTCTACAAAATTGTACTCGTACAGATGAGCGGTATAAAAGGAGCATTACTGCTTTTATAGCGTCTAATTTAGTTGTGAATACTACGCCTAGAATAACCGAGACAATGATTCTTTTAAATTATGCTGCTGTTGGTTTCTTTTTTAAATGTAATTTTCAGTTCTGTGAAAATTAAATTACATTCACCTCCATTGTACTGGGAAAAAAATCTCATGGTTGGATATTTTTAATGGAGCAAATAAAAGCCTAACTGCCTGCATGGGTAGACACCACTCGAGTTAAGAGAGGAAAAAGTTTCTTGTCATTGTGGGTGAACTGCTTTTGAATACACTATACTTTAATGGGGAACCCTCGAAGAGCAGTTTAAAACATGTCCTGGATACTGGGGATTAACCAGTATCAGCTCAGCTGTTCAAACACTGACATCGTTTCTACATTATCTCATTTTTTTAGGTGTCTGAAGGGAAAAGAAAGTAGGTGACATTACGTGCCAGTTGATGAATCAGCTGGGCTCCTACACTTTGCTTTCAGAGGTTAATTATCGTTATCAATATTCACAGAAACACAGTTTTGTATAAATAGCGAAGATTACCATGTTGTTCTTTTGTATTCAGCTCCAGCCTTTTAGACTTTGTTCCGCCATGTTGGCTCTTGACAGATTAAGAGATAATTTACACTCACTGTCACAGGCTGCTACACAGTTTTTGTAAAAATAGTTTTGCAGACATCAACCCCAAAACCTCCACCTTCCCTGTGGCTCCGGGTCCATCACGGCATTTCAGCCTGGTTTGTAATGAGCCCGGCGGCGACAGACAAAGCCAATCCAACTCCCCGGGCTGATTCAGACCAGTCTGGCTGGTAGTGGACGACTGGTTACCAACTTATTTGGCACCAGACTGAAACATCTGCTGTGTTTTGTTTTCTGCCTCAGAGGGTTACTGTTCGGACTGGGCCCTCCGCTCAACATCAGCTCCCTGACTGAAACCCCAGCCTGACTGCCCGTCTCCAGGACTGGAGCCAAAGGGTTTTTACTGTAGAGTCATTTAATACACTGTCTGTACGCAGAAATGGAGAAGGGGGAGGAAAAGCAAAAGAAGACATGAAGCGTATGTGTAAAATGGAGAGTTAACGCATCAAAGGTTTGCCTCAACTGTATGTTCAACTAAATGCCAAGCTGGGATTAGACTGAAATCACTCAGCACAAAACCAACAGCTGAGGGTAGATCTATATAATACTGACATAATATTTCTACAGGGGTGCATCCAGGGGAATCTCTGGTTGTATAGTTATTCACTGTTGAGTCTGCTTTGAATACACAGTTGTAATAAACATGGCGGCTCTACGATCTTCTGTGGTTTATTCTGCACAGAGCAGCTGCCATGAGAATCAACGAGTGCATTATTTCAGCTTTTACACGATTTTCTTACAAAACACTGATGCTGACATCGAGTCCGAGACAGCCTCGACCTTTTCGACCCCACTGACATCTCGCGCCCGAGTGCAACTCCATTTCTGCTTTTTCAGTCCTCGCAGCAAGATCCAAAGAGCACTTCAAAAAGGTAAAAGTTGATGAAGGCAACATGGCATACGTTTCTTCAAGGCAACGATCTCCTACACGGACACAAGGGCAGTCAAATTCTACAAAGAACATTTCCCATAGTGCACTCCATCTCTTTACCTCCTCATGAAAAAGGAACCACAAGAAGCATCTGAATGATCCAACTGTCCGACTGCAACAGAGGAAATGAGGCTTTGAGCTGTTAACCAGGGGAGTAATTGCCTTCTTCGTTCCTTTTTGCACAATGTATTACTGCTAACTAGTGTTTGAGATGTCCAGGGTTGTGTTCCCTTTACATGTTCCGGCTCTGCTGAGACTAAAATACAGTGGAAATCGCTCATGTGGATCGAAAAGCTTTGGACAGAATTATTTCTTTTAATTTGCTGATAGTGATGAAATAATCTTCTTACAGTGTTTGTTTTGGGTCCTTTCATACATGACAACACAAAACTGTAGCCTGCTACTGCAGCTGTCTCTGATCTCCTCCGTCCCAACATACGTTCACTGCATCCACTGTATCTAGTGCAGGATGTTGAAGTAGGTCTATGTGGATGACAGATTAATAGAAAGAGTAACTGAGGGAAAGTCATTTGGGAGAACAGAGAAAGTTGCTCAGGATGGAGAAGAAGGGAGGAGGGAGGAGGGGTGGGGTGGGGGTTTCATGCACTCACCAGCTTAGCCAGAGAAAGGTCAGCAAATCCCTCAGAATCCAACAGTATATACATACACGGGGCCGTCCGAGTGGGATATTCAGAAACCTCATTACATCAACTGGTCAGAGGCAAATACATCAACAACCAAAAAAAGCAAGCTGTAAAACGGATCACTGTTGTACCCCACCAGCGTAAGAGTTACATAACTGATGTTCTTCAGCATCATTTCCCACCTTCCCCGCATCACTACGGTGCGTACCATCTCCTCCGTTATTCAATTTAACCACAATGTAAAGAAAAACATACATTTCCAGCAAATTACAAACTGTAATTAATACCGACTGAATTTTAATAGTATAAATTTTATGAAAAACGTTAACTTGTAAGTTTGTACCCTTAATAATACATACGTAACACATACAGAACCAATAACATGGCATGAAATAACCATGACACCCGGCCCTGTTATTGAATTTCCACAGTGCTAATATAAACATGAGGCAGGTAGAAGGACCAACCAGGTGCCTGCACTGCGCCGCAGCAGCTCCCTTGAGTCACTTACAGGCTAGTTATATCAATATTAACAGAAACCCTAACAGCCTCAGAGTTATAGAGAGCTGCATTGTGGGTAATGTTTTTTTTCCAATTATTTAGTGGCACCACTTTTTTAAGGACTCCAGCCCTTATCGCCATTTGGTCACATACGTTCTAGACAATGCAAAAAAGAGAAACTAAAGCCTGCAGGTATGAACTTACAAGGTGATGTTTTTCATCAAACTTCACCCCTTTTTTTTCTTTTTTTTTTTACTCTGTTTGAAGGGCTTATGCACATTCCTGCTGGACTCAGCAGCCGGCAAATCCTCCTGTTTCCTGCTGTCCAATTTGGCACCAGCAGCCCTGCTGAAAGTTTAATCTGGGGGGGTGGGGGTGGGGGCATGTTGAGGAGTTCTGAGGGAAATTTGACGTATTGTTGGGAGCAAGAATTCAATTTTGTCCTCCGTCTCATTTGCACTGCAAATGTGCAACCCCAAGTCTGCAAAGTTGGAGAAGATGTAGTGGGCTCACTCATCTAGATGGACAGATACCAGTCACTGCTAACAGGAGCAGATGGTGTTCATATAACACGAAAAATAGCATAAAAATCACATAACTGTCTTAGAGACACTGTTGTGTGGGTTTTTGATGACATGAGTCTAATTTGCCTAATGGGACGCCACATTTAAAAGACTCTCAGTGACAAATAATACCAGATGAACCCTGGCTCGTGAGTTTTAATCAGTGTGGTGTACTGGCAGTCTCTTGTCATGAATTACCATGAATTACCATGACAGAGACCATACTGTAATACAAGAGCTAACTGGCTGCACCCTGTAATCCAAGAACAGTGCTGCTCCATTACTAATGTGCCTGAGTTATCATAATATCATGTATGTAGCCATAAAATGCTTCTTGAAGAACCTTCAGTTTCACACGAGCTGCCAAGTCAATTTCATCCATATAGTCCAAAATCACAAATCAGAATCTGTGTCTTTACATCCTGAATCTGGATGAGGAAAAACAAAAGAAAATTTACCAGGAATAAAAGAAGGAAACAGAGGAGGGATCCCTCATCCTACAAACATGCAATAAATGTGATAAATACAGCAACTTTTTACCTGCTTTCATCCACTTTAGCCTGAAGTCAAAGACCTGTGTTGGAAAACTGCCTGCAAATTTCAACAAGCAAATCTTCCTCCCATCATCACTGTTGTCCTCCCCTTCCTCAAACCCTCCTCCTCCTCCTCCTCCTCCTCTCTCACACAAAGCAGCTTTGAGCCCTCAGGCAATCATTATAAAGTGATCATCAGTGAAACCTCTTACCCCACTCCTCACCACTCCACCTACTGCTACAGTCATCATCAAGACATCTGGCTCTGCACGTTGGGCTGAGAAGAAGAAAGGGCAAGAAGCTCGATGTTCACTTGTTTTCAGTTCAGCAGCGTGTCGCTTTGTTTCTCGTCCGACGAGGGAAATCATTGCAGATATTAACATATCATACATTAGGTATTAACCAGCGGAATACTATTTCGCCCAGTAGTTGTGATAACGTACATTCGTGTAATGGGAGATTTTAATCAGGGGGCTGACACGGCTGAGCTGTGGCTACAAGCTCATGAATATGTAGGTGATGAGGAAACGCTCCTGGGGTGGAGTCAAGATTCATCAACCCAACATCCCCCGAAGGTTGTAGGAAAAGGAATCGTTTAACCCAGATAGATCGGATGGCAGATTCTGGTAGATGTTAGACTAAAACCTACTGTTTGTTTCTGCAGAAATGAAATCAAATAAATTAACTAGTAGTATAACCAGAGGCCACTGTTCTGGTAATGGTGGCTTGCTCCCTTTGGATTGGGTCGGAGTTTCTGCCCCAGTTTAAGTATATCAGGGTCTTGTTCACGAGTGAGGGTAGGATGTAAGCAGGAGTTGGACATGCGGATGGGTGCAGCATCAGAAGTGATGTGGACGTTGTACCGCCGAGCCGGAAGCCAAAGGTCTCGATTCAACGGTCAATCTTCGTTCCGACCCTCACCTACGGTCATGAGCTTATAGTGCCCGAAATAATAGATACAATAATAGATGCAAATACAAGCTATCATCATTTTTATGGTATCTAAATAAACTTCTACCAACAGGAAGCTATTACAAACTACCACAATTTTTCTTTTTTCTCTCTCGCCTTTTTAAGTAGAAAATGCTTGGAGCCGTGTCATTACCATGATCAACTGTGATAAAAAATGAATAACATTAATGGAACAGTAAAGTGCTTTGGAGAAAAGCATTCGGCTGACAGCCTGCTGCATTCATAAAGTTTCAGATAATCACAGAGGAAGTACTTAAAGATTACTGTCTGCAGGTTGTTCAATATCTTCCCTTGCAATCAATCCGTCCTGACGCTGCACAAAGAGAGCACTTTATTTCAATAAGGGCTCACGTACTCGAGCCGGAGACGATTGGTACGTCTTAGTTTTTAAGAATTTCACTGCACTGCTGATTTGCAAATAAGCAGATCTGCATTTTCTCTCACTTTCTCATCGCTCTCTCCCTTTCTCCAACTTAATACCTGCATTAAGTGAGAAATTGGCTCTTTCCATTCAACTCCATCTCACTCAGCCCTTTGCATCTTGTTTCTGCAATGTCCTTCAGAACAATGACTGAATTCTTAAGCCTGATTTGTACTTTAACAGCTACAGTGCGTCAGAAGGGGGTTACAAACAGACCATGTACACAAACACTCTAACCCTCTGAGGCCACAGAAACCACCGAGACATGACCGGACAGGAGGGTAGTCATGGGATTTCATGTTCATTTGCATCCTGTTGGGATGTTGTCACGCTGAGCAGCAAGGAGGATGCTTACAATACACATTCTGTGCTAAATTAACCAAAAAAAGAAATGAAGTTTGGCTGCAAGCCAGTGATCAGAACAAAAACTTTTAATACTTCAGAAATCACTCTATTCCACCGGTCAGCCCACACCCCGGTGCAGGACCATATAAAAGGTCTTGATCCTGAATTCTGGACTGCATGACTTTATAGATGCACATAAATATGCCATTTCTGTTGTTTCCCTCTGCTGTGCCTGAGTCATTAGTCTTCACCCATGGGTGCATTTCCATGGTGCCACTGCGCAAGCCTTTTTCCAGGATGCAATGTACTGTTTCACCCTGGGAGTCAATCATGTGAAGACATGACCTAGATGCTGGGGGGGAAAAAAAAAGAGCAAAGCTGCATGGCTTTGAGCAAGAGCGGACTTCTGACTTCATGGTTATCACGGCATTCACATGAACCCTGCAGATATACCACCAGAGGGAATTAATATCCAATAGCTCTACAGAAGATTACACTCCTCAGTGTCTATTGATTAGAAAAGCTGGAAATCAAAGCAGCATTTGATGTGGTATTGTGGTTTTATGGGGTTTTGGATGAGGCATTTTCTCAAACGGAATCTATGCCGAGCTGATTCCCCTGATCGCCACAACAACAGGGTTTCATCAAGATGATCAGCAAGAGTAAAGTCTTGTCCAACAAGGAGTGGCTCCTGGCAATAACAAAGTAGTAACAATACCTCTGGAAGTACAACATGGTGACTCCCAGGATTTCATGTAATTTAAAGGGGCTATTTGTGAGTTTTCTCTGGCGCAAAAACGTGGTTTCTTGCCGGGTGGTGGTGATTGTCACTTGACCAGAGTTTCAGCCAACCGTTGCGTTTAGAGGAGGTTATAATACGCCCTCTGAGCAGCGCTACGTCTTCAGAGCAGATTGGAGGCTACAGCGAGTTTCTATAGGAAAGTGACGCGACGGGCTGGGGTTAGCTGGTTAGCGTGCTAACTTCAGTGGAGGAAGAGACATGATAGAGACAAGAGTTACCATTGGTGCTGCTTCCCACCGCTGGAGACAGCTCTTGGTGAGTAAAGGAATGAAGTTTGATGCTGAACTCACAACGCTTCCTCTAAACTGGTAAGTCAACAGCTGTTAATGCTAACGCTGGCTATGTAGCAATAGCAAAACTTACAAATAGCTCCTTCAAAGACAAGTTAAAAAGGAAAAATGGAAGTAAATGAAATTGCATAACAGCTTTCCTGAAAAGCTGACACAGCAACAGAGGGTGTTCACCTTACAGCAGCATTTCTGTGTTACTTGAAACTTATACTAAGTATAAGCTGACAGATTGTCTCTATGGGCAACATGATGCACAAACAGACAAAGTAATCCTGTAATGGACGAAGCGAGCGCCATGAATAATGAGTAAGCTCTCTCGAGGTCTGCATTTGACAGAAGGGCCAGGTGTCCAAACTTCACCCCGGTTTTGCATCATCATCCATCGCCTCCTACTGAACAGGCCTCCAGCTACTACGTGCCCGAGGCGGTCTGTGATATGATTTACTGTGAGCACGTCAAACTGCCTGTGGGAGAGAGCCATGTGCCTGAGAATCGAGAGACTCTCCTCTTGCACGCTCAGATTAAAATCATCAGACAGAGAGCTCTCGGGGAAACTAATATAAAGCATTAACAGTCACTAGGTGGAGTATGCGGGGCAGGCCTCCGACTCACCAGTGGGTTATCCCTTGTGTGGCTGGCAGACAAGATTAACTCCCAGGAAGTGACTCCAGTGAGGTCACCCAATGTCACAAATCCAACAAAGGAAGCAACTCTGGGAAACTAACGACACTCCAGATCCTCTATTGTAGAAGATGGAATAAGTGAATTGTATTGATATTGATATATCCTGATAAATTACACAATTTATTGATTATCAAAACTGTTGTTATTTGATATTTTGGTGATAACCGACAGGTCTCATTCAATTTTGTAAGGAATCCAGAATCAAATCTGCCCTGTTATTCATACTTTTTTAAAAATTTCGCCTGGACTAGTCCGACTGAGAAAACCGGAGGAACCTTTTGTTTGTAAACTACTCTCACCCCAGAGGTATTGGAAGACAGTGGTGTGGACTTACACTCGCACTGAAGTCCTCATCGTGTAAGCTGACCTGCATCCCCTGAGAGCATTTTCCAGCAAACACTGAGGAGTGTGTTTAAAGATCAGAGCCTGTGCTGTCCACCCAGAACAAACAAGGCCACTTCAGCTGCCGGTGAAGCCCGGGCCTTTGCTTTGCCTGACCCACAACCTCAACGAGGGTCAAACGCTTTCAGCCTGAATCAATGGTGGCTGACGCTCCTCATACAATTACCCATGGGTATCAGTACCCCGTGTGCATGTGGGGAGGGGAGGGGGGCAGAGAGAGTAACAACATAGAGATGAATAGAGATGTCTATCACCTGCAGGAACAGTCTCACCAATGAGGACGGAGCGACTGTGATCAAGGCAGAAGACGTGAAAAGGAGCCCCGACACTGTTTGTGGAGGAAGTTAGTTCAATAAGGTAGTTTATTAGATCTGCAGCTGACACTTATTTTTTATCATCAATCAATCTGCTGTTTATTTTACCCATTAAATGATTTGTTGAGTGAACTAAAAGAGACCAAAATGTAAATAATACAATAATACAATGTGTGAGTCGATGCAGCCTGGTTCTAAAACTGACAGTACGAGAAGAGAACAATGTGCAAGAACCATTTTTTGACTTCATCATCTTCAGAATATCTTAAAATAAGCCTCGATCTTGGCTCGGTCTTTGTCAGCATGGAGTCTTTGCAGTGTGAGCGTGAGTGTGAGGCACCTTGCTGGCTGTGTCTGACACTGCTTGACCTGTGCTTTTTCTTAACCGGGCTTGAACTGTGTTTCCCTTTACAAGGCCGTGCGTTATCCTTGCTTGAACCGCTTACCCTCGAGACAAAGACCGCGTTTGTATCTGTACTCAAAATCAGCTCTACTCATTCTCCACAGAGCAGAAAGAAAAAAAAAAGAAAAAGGACAAAACAGGGTCAGGCAGTGAACTCAAGTTTATCTGAGCCTGGTGCCACAATGAGAGCCCCAGTCCTCCTGTTACCATTCTGGCCTGTCCTCTTCTCTGTGGACAGATTAAGACCGAGCTGGAAGGTGTGGAGCGAGCACACACAGCTTTACCCTTTGTCTCTTTAACAACTACGTGAAAGGGCAAGTTTAAATGAAGCAAACTGTATGCAAACTATTGTAATGCTTGTGTCAGGCACGAAGACGACTCAGGACAACGCTGCGCCAACTCGGTTAGCAGAGAGAAGTATTTCTACGTTTCCCTTCGGCTCCTGAAGGCAGCTGCACATCTCGAGTTAAAATGTCTCGGATTGGCTTTTCTATCACTTTAAAATGACAAAGCATCAAAGCGATTTCAATCCACAATCGATCAGCAAGCCCCGTTTCATCCAATCACCCCGCCTTTGTGCGTGTGTGTGTCCCTTTGCCACCAGCTGTCAATGCTCTTGACAGTTACAGCAACACAGCAGCGAGGGTCTGCTGCATCTCCAATACACCACTTTCTCTTCTCTGGACTATTCTCTCAAAGACACACAAACACACACAGACACAATCAATACAGCCAAGTTCTGTAGGAGGACAGGATACACCTCATCAATAATGGAAGTGTGTCTTGTGAGGAGTCTGAGGCTTGATTCTTTGCCTGGTATCCCGCTTGTGTTTTGTTGGCCACCCTGTGACGAATAACCTGCAGATAGCCAGACTCGTCTCAGCCATTACAAGGAGGCAGGAGAAAATAACAACAGCCGCAATACTGGTCAACACACACACACACACACACACATTAAGAAAGACACAAAGAAATGCTGCAGATGAACAATCACACACACACACACACACACATACAAGAACACCAACAAATGGAAACACACACAAACAGCATCTATCTACCATTTAGCAGCGGCTCATAAAATAACACAGGCGCCTCTGGCCAATTTGCCAGACGGAACATTCCAATTTGACACAAAAGCCTCATAAGCATGCATCCACACACACACACACACACACACACACACACACACACACAGAAACAAACACGCACGCAGAAACGCACAAGTCAAACTGGCAACTCATAAACACTCAGACAAACAAACACAACGGGATTCTTGACATCAATATAAATACTGATTATTCAGAATTTTATTCTAAAATAACCAATACATCTATTACATCTATTGATATTTATATATATGGCAGATTTATTTTCTTTGATTTTTTCAGCCATATGATTTGTAAGTTCAAATAATTCCCTCAGTCATGACAAGGGAAGAAAAGAGAGCACAGGCACCTCGTATGATATCCATCATTCATTCATTCATCCAGCCAGGAAATGTGCTTATAAATATTATCTCTATTCCATGTGTCTGTGGCCTGTAGATCTCTGGATATCTATGCACATCCCTTATCCACTGTGACAGCTACAAGACCACAGAAGAAGAAGAAGACACGCTGTCGCCTGAGAAGCGAGGAAGGCGTAGTAGCAGAGAAGGCCAAGGAGCTGAGCAAGTGTGAAAAAAAAAAAGGCAGATTTTCTGGAGTGTCGACGCTGGAAATAGTGACAAAATGCTGGGAGTGTTTGCAGCCTGCCGTGTTGCCTTGCTTCTGTGTGCAATCATGCAGCTGCAAGAAAAGAGTGCAGTGATGAAAATGAGGTTCAACTCGGGTATTTCTCCACTAACGATTCAAATCAGTGATGTTTTTAATGGGGCCTGCACCGGGAAGCAAGTCCAACTCAGTCAGGCTCTGTTGGGGTTATCTGCTTCACCGGGCCTAACATCAGCCATCCTGGATAACCACAGTGACGAAGCTGGTTATCAACTAACTCTTGAGTTTTCCTATCCAGCTACGAGAGCGTTCACCTGAAAGAGAAGGAGCCTTTGGGCCGATTTAAACCCAGATTCATCCTAGACTCATCAGGGTCGCATCAATAATATCTTACATATGTTTGATATTTAGGATTTCAAATCAGGACTATGATTACGTCACTCCCTGAGCAGCTGAGGGTGTTGCCAAGCAACGACAAGCATTCTAGAGCTTGAGGCTAACGCTGGTTAGCATGCTACTGTCGACAGATATAAAACCTGACAGTTAAAATCTCACCTCCAGTTCTTGTTGAAGAACAGACAACAGACGTGTTGAACACTTCTCACGAATCATTTTCTCATCCAGACCCATTCAGGCTTCTGGCTTTTGTTTTTTTGCAAAGTATTAACATCACAGGAAGTTGTTTCACCAGTCTCCGTTTTGTTTATATCTGCTTCACTATGGGATCACATGAGAGGAGATCATGTGAGGTGCACTGCTCCGTGACTGCTCCCTCTGGCACGACGATCTTCATAATTCCCATGGAGTGTGCGATGAACTATTATTTTCAAATCTTGTAGTGTGTGCATGATCCAATCAATTTTCAAGACCAGTCTTTAAGACACTTTAAGATCATTGGATTTTAGACTTTTTAAGGAGCCAGAGAAATCCTGGTTAAAAGTGAGCCAGCTTCATGATAGGGGAAAAACCCCACTAATCTTGCCTCATGGTACAGGCCTCTGGTCTCACTTTAAACCAAATCTATCATAGGATATTCAGAGTTTTCTTGTCCGTGCAGTATTTTTTTGTTTATCTATTAAGCTCATTATTTAATCTTAAAAACTTCCATGTGTATTTCTGTGAAAAACACTTGATCCGAGCCCAATGCTTAAAAGTCACTAACACTGCCATTGCTCTGGAAGTGTTCTGGGACGGCTTGCAAAGGTGTGAAAATTCTCCTGCCGTGACAAGTGCAGTCCGAGCTGTGTGATCGGTGTTATCACAGACGGCAGCTGCAGAGGTGGATACCAAAAAAAAAAAAAAAAAAAAGAAAGAAAAGAAAACTGCCTCCAAAACACAAATCACAGATGATGTGAGGCTGCACTGGACTGACCTCTCTGTGGGAAAAATGATCACTGCCAACGGCAAAATCTCTCTCTCTGTAAACAGGATTCTCCCTGGTGACTGGACCCTGACAAAGACCTGAAAATGTGTTTAACTCCCACTGTCTAATGCAAAATCTAACTCTATAATGTTTTACTGTGAGACAGACTCATTCAGGTTTAAATATTGTTAACCAGAAAATGTGATTATTTTAAATAAAGGCATCAGCGCTGCTGAAATTGTACACGTTCATTAAGACCTAACACAGCATCATTGTGTGCTTACAGCACTGCTCCATGGTTTAACAAAATAACAGCTCCATAGATTTATACAGTGGATAAAGACAAGTGAAATATTACCAATGCTTCAAATACATTTTATGATTTTCTGTTATCTGTAATTTCACTGCTGTGTGTTCTCTGCCTGTGGTTTCAGTGATCTTGTGCTTCTGTTCGCAAGCACTCCTCCCAAAGTGATATGCATCCTGCTGGAGGCGTTATCACATAACCTTGTCCACGAGAGAAAAGACAGGGCGCCTGTTTGTGTATGTGTGTGTGTGTGTGTATGCATGTGAGCAAGACAAGAGTGTGTGTGTGCATTCATGTGTGATTTACAACGGTGTGAGCACACTGCCAATGGGCAAAGACAGCAGTGGGACGGAGGGGCTTGTCTGGCTTACCAAAGATATTTGTGGAATGTCCTTTCTTGGCGAGGGGCTTCAGCTCGTTATGACCCCAGCCATACTGTCTATAGCTGTCCCATGCGTGCTTCATCATCTGGGGGGAAAAAAGGAAAAACAACAGTGTATAAGAAGATGTGAAGTCAATAGTGTCTCAGCCACAAATCCTGCAACTCATATGACGGTTCGTCCAGACCCAGATGGCTGGATAATGATGTTTAAAATATAATTTTTCTCTCCATTGCTATGATACATATCATTATGTAATACAATTTAGGCGTAATGTGATTTCAGTTTCAACGGCTGTTAGTCAACCTGTCACTGAAACTAGTTAAGGGGCCAACGAATAAATTCAATGCAGAACAAAAAAAAATAATCACACAGCATCTGAATGTGACGACAGATTCTTGCCAAACAACCCAGATAATAGATTTAGGCACAATAATGAATCCTTACTTGACGAGGCAGAAGAACTACACTGCTAAAAACCCCTCTCTTTTGGTTTTGGGCTTCGCTTTCTTTCATTCTTTAAAAGGGTTTATTTGTACGTTTTCTCTGCCACCAAACACGGTTTCATGCCGGGAGCAGGTGTTGGTGATTGATGCTTGATAAAGAGCTTCTACCGATCGTTGTGTTCACAAGACAAAGAGGTTATAATACGCCCTCTGAGCGGCGCTACGTCTTCAGGGCAGATCGGCGGCTTCAGTGAGGCGCTATCGGAAAAAAGCAACGAGATGGATGGGGGCTAGCTGGTTAGCATGCTAACCTCAGTCGAGTTAACGGTGGTGCTGCGTTGACACTGCTGGAAACAGCTCTTGGCAAATAAAGGAATGAAGTTTGATGTTTCCTGTACACTGGTGAGGAAACAGCTGTCAATGCTAATGTTAGCTTTGTAGCATTAGCAAAACTTACAAGTAGCTCCTTTGAATGGATCCACACATCAGGGCAGAGCTAACCTTGAATCAATAGATCAGTCAGCTGCCACATGTCTTGTATATACATGTTAATGAAGAATGAGATATCACTTAGTCAAAGATTAAGCAATCAATAATTAATTATCAACACTAGACAAACTCCAAGAAAAATATAAATAAATAATCTTGATTTATGTTTTCTTTTGTTCATTGGAACTCTGAGCATCACAGTCCACCTCAACACACACACACACACACACACTCACTCACTCACTGGCGGTTTGGCAGGACTGAATGGAGGGCATGACCCCAAAGACTTTAATCTGGAAGATCATGCTGCTGCATCAACGTTCATTACACACACACACACACACACACACACACACACACACACACACACACACACACAAATTCAGGTATGACAACCATCACATCCGGCACATTGTCTTTATATTTTGCTTCAGTGCATTACGTTCTCTCCCTCCGTCCTGTATCTGTAGACATTTGTCTATCGAGTTGAACAAAATGAGATTCTATTCTTCATATGACCTTTGGAAGGAGGCTGCAGGAGAAGGGCTCGGGGAGGGGGACGAAGATAAAAAAGAGCAAGAGATTGTGAGATGAGCCCTGACATGGAGGCTGATGCTGAGAACAGGCGCTCCGGGGCAAACAGAGAAGATGACACAGCTGAGGAAGGGAAAAAGTGCCAGCTTTCACTGAAGCAATGCCGCTCTCTTTCAATTTCAGAAGCTTTTTTTTCCTCCTCCACAGCCCTTACTCAAGTGGCATCGACAACCTCAGAAAAGTACATCTCCTGTCTATGTGGTCTTGTCAGTCACTGTCTGATTCTATGGACATCTGTTGATTTCTCTGCCTGTCTACCTGGCAGCTTTCCTATCTGTCCATCTGCCAGCGTCTCGGTCTCTACATGCCTGTCAGCTTCTCATATCATTTCTATGATGACCTTGATGGTGAAAAGTTGGTACCGATTCCCTGCATCCAACTCTCACACAGTTGTTCTTGTTGTGTATATTTTTGTTTAATTAAAGCGCCGTTATTTGTTAAGATTGTTTTCCCTCATGACAAAACTTTCTTTAATGAGTTTTATATTGTGGGATTGTTACTACTTACAAAAATACAAAACAAAGCCTTTGTTCAAAAATATTAAGAATTCTGCAATGATTTTCAAAGAAGCCCAACTGAGACCCACTCCTCTACCTTTAAAGAGGCTCTTTAAAAAATCTGTCACCCGTCCAATTAGCCTGACGAGTTCCCTACCACACTGGAATTACCATCTCTCATCAACAGAGCATCCAATTGTTTCCCCAAGTAGATAAATTCATAAAAAATATGTCTTTCTGCTACATTAAATTGAACTGATCTGCCATATTAATATCGCTTTCCACAAAAAAACATATTACTTTCATTCAATCAGTTATCAGTCGCTGTTACATCTGAATGCACACTAGTTACAACAGTATTTAAAAGCTGATTTGACACTAATTGGGTCAAGTGAGCCTGCAAACAGGGGTGGCATACCTGCTGTGGTAAGAGTAAGGCAGAACTACAAAGTGTGCAACCTGTTATAAAGGAAGGGTAATTGCAATGGGGATTACTTACTTAGTCCACTAAGAGAGTAAGTGGAGTGAAGCGTGAGTGGTCATGTACATCTCTTTAAGTCTGTCGGTGCGTGTGCTACCTGCAGTTAGTGACATGACTGTTCTGTCATATTTCATTCATGAGGTGCTCAGGTGGACCATCTGTGTAACAGCAAGGCTCTGTGTGTTTCCTCTGTAATCTTTTTCATTTTGGATACGAAGAGCTCAGTGGAAGAGGAACTCTGTGTGCGCTGCCCCAGGCACTAAAGTAAAAAACAAAAGGTGGGTTTTCCACCAGAGGATCTTTCCCCAGAGTTCAGTTCCCCATCTTTCCACCCGAGGAGCCAGGTTCTAAATTAAATTCTGGGGAGATAGTTTTACCCGTCAAAAAGTCTCTGCTCAAGGGCGAGTACCTTGCAGAGGTTCAGGTTCTTTCGGGTTGGGACTTGAAGCATTGAATGCTGCTGATTGGTCAAGCACACTAGCGTTTTCTGCAGCATTGTTATACATTTTTAAAAACTGTGGACCTGCTGTGGAAACGTAAATAACAATTCTCTGGGAGGCTTTCTGGACATTAGTTCCTGGGAAATTAAAGATTTTTGGTGAAGAAGCACCTTGAACAAACCATCTGCAACAATGAAATATCAAATCAGTAGGTTTTATTTCTCTCCTACCAAGCTATGCTTTCTTTCCAACTTGCCTCTTTATGCCACCATGTGGGGATGAGTATCCACATCCTCCTCCATCTCTCCCTCTCTCTTTGGAGCAGGCAGGCAGCCAAGCTAATAAAGACAAGGGCCAGGAGTTTCATTGTGTTCTTGGCCTCACGGCTTTCCATGACGCACTCCATGCACACACACCGCGGATTATAAATCAAATTAATACACACCGTGACATGGACACTTAAGCGCTGGCTGGCTCCCTGTGATCTGTGTTGATTGGATGCTTCATCAAATTCTGATTGGCCCATATGCCAAGGACAAGCGCAACAGTGCGCGGTGTTTGACAATGTTGACAAACTGCTTATTTAAAGGACCTTGGAATACTAATTGGACATTAAGCTACAAAATTCTGATTGATTCGGACAGCCACCTCTTGCCATCACAGCATCTTGAGAACCACAAGGACGGGTCGGTTCAGTCCACAATTAGAACTGGACCTCAATCGGCAATTACTGCAAAATTGGCTGCAGAGAAAAAGTTGGGAGCCAAACCCGACATTTATCTGATCTCTGAATGGGAACCTGCGCCGATCAATATTTCTAATATCAAAACAAAATCAAACGGCTCCGCGTGTGATGTCAAAAGGTCGTTATTATTGTCAAAATCATATACGGTTATGACCCAACTCTGTTTTAGCTCACTGCTTTTGGTTTTTACAGCCGGCTATACGGCTAAATCCGAGCAGTTGGGAAATTCTGTTAAATGATGCATTTTCTTGTTCAGCACTTTGAGATACAAGCCATAAATTAAAGTGCTATTAAAGTGTTACGCTGAGACAAGCTTTCGGCAGAAGCAATGACAATGAGGGGGACGGTTCATGGATCACTTTGAGTGGAGAAAACAGCTCAAAATGTGACACCGAGACATAAGATGAACGTTCCAATAACATTTATTTCAGGAGACTAATAACTGTGGCTGGGATTTTCCTTTCAAGTGGTTTATGTTACCATGACTTCCCAGATAAAGTTTGCCCACACACGGCCACGGAGATCCAGCTACAACTGTGGAGTGTGTATTCTTAGCAACAAATGCAAATATCTTGACTCAAGGCAATAAATGTAAAGACGTCTGCATGTTTCATTACTGTGAAATCATCCGACCCGACTGGTACGTTCTTTTGAGGCATACTATCGCATTTAATTACTTGTTAGCACTGGCTCCATTCACGGTGTAGGAGTAAATTAATATGCATTGGATTTGGTTGTGAGTTTGGCAATCAAACGCCAAAGCCCCGGAGGTGTTGTGGGCCTTTTTCTTCACTTGTCACACAACATGTTCACTTGAACATTTCAATGACAGACCCCCGTCTTACCCACCTGCTCCCTTCCTATGACGCCGAGTTCATGTCTTTATGTTGGTTTCCAACAACAGAGAATCAGTCAATACCCACTGTATTCTGTGGGAAATGACTCCCTCTGAGCGGAGGCCAAGCTGCTGAGGAACAGTTTCTTCGGAAAATATTCCAACCCCCTTGAGACTGTGCAGCCATAAAGTCTCTAGTTTCACACAAGTCAAACATCTCAAGCAGGATATCTAAACTAAACTGAATACAAATCCCTCATTGCTATCACAACCAGTCCAGGAAGGTCATTTGTAATTAATAAACCATGTTCGAAGGTTCATATCTTACATCCCCTTCGTTAGCTCTGTGCTGGCCCCTCGGCCACAGTCAGCTGTTCCTCCCTGTGAGCCCTGATGGTGGTTAGTCCTCTGTCAGCTAGAACCCGCTGTGAATTACTACATCTGGGACTGTGGATCATCACAGCAACCAGGAGCTTGTGGTGTGGGATGAAGACAGCCTGTTCTACCCTGACAACTCTCCAAAGTAGTGCAGACAGACAAACACAGTCTGTCCCTTTGCATGATTCATCGTGTTTTCTGTGGCAGCTGCTTGGTAAGGCTGGAATCACTGTAATCCTTTCCACAAATATACTTTATTAAAATGCTTTGAAAACCCATCTCTCTGCTATTCACATCCCTTTTAATGCCTTTATATTAATTATGCACTACAGTAAAATACCCACTTTTTACTTGCAAATAACAACTCACCAATTTGCCGTGGCATGGGCTCTTGTAAAACGTCAATAAATTGACAGCCTGGTGGGCCGTTTCTTTAATTAACTTTACAATGGCATTTTTGCCAATACCAATACTGAGATAAATAGGTTTTTCATTTTATCCAAATTCCCCCCCAACTGTGTGGTTTCTCTCCTCAAGTTCACTGTTTTTGTGCTGCAACAGTTTAACTTCAGTTCAGATGCAGAAAAAAAGCAACATTTACTTCGGTAAAACATTGACAAATGATTTTGTTGATGCAATTCTTCTGCAGTAAATGGATCATTGAAACCTGCGAGATGATAACCAACGCTGCTCTTTGTAAAGGAGAAATCGATACAGTTTTAGAGTTTTAGAAATGCTGAGAAAAAGTTGTCACACTGAAACAGCCTGTTATCCCGGGGTTCAGGCGGCTTGGCCTAAATTCTACATAACAGTATATTTTGAATATTGGATGGTTATTATATACTATATCTCTTCTCCACTCGTCATTTCAGTAAAATATAAAATACTGTACATGCGGCGCAAGTCTATGAAACAGGAATTATTTATTGCCTGGAGTTAAAAGTTATAATCAATTTAAGTCTTCCTACATATTACAATGAGTTTCATTAATGGCTGAGAGCTTATCAAACTGCTCGGCAGTGCTATGTATGTTTGTGCTCCACTTTCTCTTAACTGCTGCAGAAAAAACTTTGGGAAACTGGTTTAGTTTAAATATTTGGGTCTTGGTATCACATATACTGAAACCTGTGTTTTTAATCTTTCCTTAAAGCATCTCCATCAACAGTTTAGATAAATCACCATGTCTTTACATAGATGCGAACACGTAGCACGTCACTGTGAGAAGTCACTGCTGATTGTTCTTCCTATGTTTACCACCTGTTAATTACTGTGGAGTTTTTTTCCCCTCTTTCCAGCCCACAAGACCTACTTGTGTTGAAGCCAAGCACACACAGTGTTGACGCTCATGTTCGTGGACATGTGTGGAGAGGCTGCTTGGATTGTCACCTCTGGTGAAAACCTGTCACCCTGTAGCTCGCAGATAATTGTATCTGCAGATGTAATTATCTGCATTTGCATGTAACTGGGGATGAAGCACACATTTCCTCCACTCTTTTAGGATCTTTTGGTCCATTTGCATTTGTTTTAGTGACAAAGGGAAGCGTGCACGGCTTGATAATTAGCATCCATTATATATGGTATGTCCAAATCATAGGGTGTTGCTGCTGGTTTGCAATTCATACCAGTGATTATACTGGATACCTGATACCAATACCAATTTATTGTGTAAGCTGATACATTTTGAAGTTCACCAAATGCATAATTTAATGTTTAAAGTATTCAAAGTGTGTAGTAAATTACAGTACGGCTGTATGGTAAATGGATGACATGTCTGTTTATTTAAAATGATCAGAGGGAAAGTAAAGAGCGATGTAATGATGCAGGATGATTAGTAAATGTTAGCATTGCTAGCTTACTGGTAATAGCATAAGAAATTTGTTGGATTGACTGAAAAAGAGACACACTGCTAATATTGCTATCCGTCATGATGAGGCCAGGCCATCTTCAGTGTCTGAAGGTGACCCCCCAAAAAACCCCCGCCCCCCCCCGAGTCTCGCACTATATCATCATCAATCAGTAAACTTGTCTCAATCCGTCCTGTCCTCACTTCAGACACATCTATATTCACACTCACAATCACATGTGGTATCTGTGTCTGGGGACCTCAGCACCGACTCCATAAATCATGCCGTGTCTTATTCTGTGCACGAGAAGATTGGGAAGACTGTCACTGTTTACGTCCATTACCTTCCTTCTGAGGTGATCCGCTTGTTTCTTTGTGGGTTGGTCTCTATACCGCCGCTGTAAATTTATTAATCATGCCACATTATACGCTCGAGTTCGCTTTGAAACGAACTGGCAGCCCAGGAGTGGCCCTGTGTTATTAAGGTCAGAGTCTGAGGGAGATTAAAAACCCTCTCTTTTCCTCCTCTTCCTATCGGCTGACGAGCTTGAGAGTGAAGAAGTGAAGCCTCGAATATGGTGCCGGGTTTGATGAGGAAGGCAGCGGTGGCTCCCATTTGATGAATTTATGTGGTTGGCCCACCCAAAAGCCTCTCTTGTATTTCCATTTCATCGGTTTAAAGAAAAATTTCCAAAATGCGGTCCAAAGAGCAGCGTGATTTAAAAGTCCTCCAGAATGGTGCAATAATGTGCCAGTGGGAGATAAGTCACATATTTACTGCACTGCTGCTTTGTCGAAATCTCTCTATGCTTAATGCTGCCCCAGGGTCAACCACAACAAATTAACACTCAACCTGTGGTTAACACTTAAGGCCGGCTTCATTAACACTGCTCGACGATTGTTTTTTTTACATACACATGAACCTGTAATTGAAATTGTGCAAGAATACCAAGGACATTGTGCCTTCCTGCATTCCTTTTATGCACAACACTCAGATCTTTTAATATAACTTGAAAAAAAAATCAAAAATCAGCTGACAGCTGGCAGGTTGGCCTCCGTCTTGATGTCCAACAAGACTGCACAGTCTATTAGGAGCTGTGACCTTCACAGTGCCAGCCAATTTCCTGCTTGCTGCCTGCTCTAGAAAAGAAGCACAATCTGCCCCCAGCCATCTCCTTCCCAAAGGACCAACGGCTGTGATTCATGCACCCTCATCCCTGATGTGCCACGCTCTCATACACACACACAATTACAATGTACGGACACAGACAACCACAGGGCACTGAAATATTCATAAATCCCCTTCGAGCCAGCAGCAGAGAGCAAGGCCATTACTTTTGCCATTGTTTGCAAAAAAAAAAAAAAAAAAAATTAAAAACCAGCTTAGCTCCCCTAGATGAGGCACACAGTGACAAGCTTTTGGAGGTTTGGGGAGCTGGAGAGCTGAGCTGAACTTGTGTGCTGCTGTGAGCGACCTCCAGAGTCAGTTTGACTGATTTAAAGGGCCTGTCCGCCCTCCCACCCCCCCACCCCCCGCCCGCCCTCGACTTTCCCATCTTCTTTCAGCTCGCCCCATAGAGCCTTTCTATCTGGCTTAACGGAAGGCCTTTCAGAAGATGCACGAGGGTGGTGAGAATGTGACATCTGAATTGCTTCTTGCAGTAAATACATTCATGGCACTTAGGCGCAGGGTGGTAATAAATTCCCCATGAAATCACGACAGTAAAAGAATCTAGATAGGCTCTTTTTATACAGCTTCCAAGCCAAGTCTTCTAGATAATGGCTTAAGATACGGTTACTCCCAGTGTGATGTATGGAACCTACATACAAATCTTACAAAGCTCCGCTCTCATCATGATGTCAGTTCTATCCATTTCTGGAATGAAAAGATGTGTTTATACGTTTTGTCAAGAGACCATGAGCGGGTCTAAAAAGCCACATTTTAACCCAAGTGACGATGATAAGAAACCAAAGACGTTTTACTGAACTGTTTATGGCTTTTCTTGGAAAACATTATCTCTTTATCAATTACCTTTACTTGTCTTGTGATTTATCAAAACAGATATTCCTGTGCTTTAAGTGACCTGCATGTTTACCCGCAGTCTAACTTATGGTCTCCACTGAAGCCTGTAATCTAGCCCCCGCACACAGGACGGCTTTGAACACAGTATAATAACATTCTCTGGTCATCAAAGAATTTAAACTGTCTTTAAGGTTTTCATAGGAACAGATCTGAGCTGAAGAAGGTATATATGAGTCATCAACTCCCCGTGTAACATCACAATTACCTTGCTTAGAAGCAACATATTTTCACAGTGAGCCACTGTAAAAGGCAGAGGATGAGTCATCTTAAGTGTTTAGTGCAGAGCAGTGTAAAGGCTGGATACTGATTGCACACTGGGTTACTAAAAATCACAGGTATAATTCTGTGAGCTTGGTGTGTGCTGCTTTGTGTTGGTTCTGCTTTGATCTCGACTAGAACTCAAGGTGGGAAAATTATTTTTGGGGGAGTTTGTACAGACTAAACAACAGTGTTCAAGTATTCGATAATTTTAAGTTTTATTATTTATTCTTTTATTTTATTTTCACATTTCTAGTAGTTCAACAAAAATTGGTGCACTGTACTGAAAGTATATTTATAAATGTTGGGAAAAAAATATGCAATTTGACTAAAAAAAGAAAATACAAGAATTACAAGAGACGAGGAGCTTTTGAAACAATAAATGCTGCAGTGCGTCTGTTTTACTGACCCATATGTATGACTTCAAATTTTTAGCACTGTATTTCTCTTATATTCACTTTGACTCGGGCAGGAACGGAGTGGATGATGCTGTAACAGTTTAAATGTGCTAAACGAACTGGCAGCCACTTTGGCCGACGTGTGTTGCAAATTGAATTGAATATGTGCCTCTCTTAACATATCTCATATCCAAAATACTCCCACACTGCTGGTTTTCTCTGATGGCTACAAGGCTGAAATGTTGTCTCCTCTCTTACTTAATACTTGTAAATGCAAATAACTTGAGGGCATGAAACATCCAGCAACATACTTTTTTTAACAAACACAGCAACAAGTCTTCTTGACACAGAGGACGACCGGGAACATTTTGAAGCTGTTTTCAGGGACATTTAATGATGACTTCAGGTGATCATGTATTGCTACGATGTACCTGACACTGATAGGAGCAAGTGTTAGTCAGAGCCAGGTAAGAGACCGACCAGGAACTGCTTGCAAAGATACGATTCAAAACAGCTTCATAACTTTACAAGTTGTAAATAGCTTCTTTTTTTTTTTTGCTTGAGAAGTAAATCTTTTGCAACGCGGGTCCTTTTCCTCTCCATCATTCATTGCTCGTTATTGCATCATCATTTTCAGCAGATGGAAATTGACAGCGGTGGGTCGCAGGTCGGGTTTCTTTCAAAGCCAGTTTTGTTTTGCTTATTTAAAAAAAAAAAAAAGGTAAATATTTAGGGTAATAAAGCACTTGGCAAAGAAACTGTCGAGTCATCAACCTGTTCACATGTACAGTAAATGCAGCTCTTATTAACTGTTGTTATGAAGCAGAACTGCGGAAGGACAGTTAGAAAACCGGTGCTCTTCGTCCACATAAGCAGATGTCTGCAGAGTGCAACGACAAGCAAGCAAACACAACCATATGCATGCCGCATTACGACAACCCCCACCCCTATTCTATCTGGCCTCTGATTGATTCATATTTGCCATGGCAAACACTGCTGGCACCTTCACAAAATGTGGACAAAGGTGACCTGTAACTGTAAAACTTTTCTTCACTGGAGCAGTTGACGGCTAGAGCCTCACCGCTCAGATCACCCACACCTGGCAAGACCAGTTCTAATTTACAACTTCTGTAGTAACTAGGGAGTCGTTAAGAAGGTAAATACGTATCTCGTTTACAGTCTGAAAGACCCGGTGTTGACCCGTCAACATGGTAAAACGTGTTGCTGCGCCATGACGATGTGTTGGAAGGTCAACATCTAAGGCTCTGCTGTTGCTAGTGAAGGTGAGATGAAGCTGTAGCTGCTTCACAATAAAGACCTTGAAATGATTGGCAGGTTTGTGTAGAGGATTCTGATATGTTTAGATTAACTTAACACACACACACACACACACACACACACACACACACACGCTTGATTACAGCTGGGTGGGAAAGAGTCCTGTATCTATGTTTACTGATTACTGATGGAGATTTACAGGTGCTCGGTTGAGTTCTGGTAGAAGAAGAGAAGCACTGAGGAATTTGAAAATATGTGTTGATTAATGCTGAAAATAAACAGTTTTGCTTTGAACACAATTTGTCTGCTGCATGTAGCTGCTTAAGCTACGAGAGGGGCTGCACCAACAGGTTACTGCAACGACAACGATAACCTTATTTTTAAGTGTTAAATTTAGTTTTCAATCCTATGTTCCATATAAAAATGTAACCATCCCACACATGCAACATTTCTGTTGGGCCCCTGAGGACCTACAGGATCCCACTCCCAGTGTCAGCCCTCCACCTTTCTCACTGGCAGCCACTTCACACATCACTTACTGAAAGCATCTTTCTTTTTTCTGCCCTGCACGCTCGCTCACTCACTCACTCACTCACTCACTCGCTTCTTCTTTATCTCTTGCAGTGTTGCATGTTACGCTATTTTACAAGACAACAAGCGACCGCAGCGATCAGGCAGACCGTCCGAATAATTCATGATATACAGATGACGACTCAGACACACGCTCAGACTCGGGGCAGAGATAAGGCGGGAAAACAGTGAAAACTTATTTCACTGTCCTGTGATCTTGCTCTCTGATTTAGGCAGATAAATGATGAGCCTGGCTTCATTTAGTCTTTTCTGGTGCATCAGTGGTTGGAGGGAGAAGCAAAAGGTGGAGGTAGAGCTGGAACAGAAAGCCATTGTAGGGCGATCCTGTCCTCTGCCAGCTTTACTGTCACTCCCCCTCCATCACCTGAGATCGAACTGGTGAGGATCATTATACCTGCCCTACACTTAAAAACAGTGAGGATCCTTTCTGCCTTCCACCTAAATCTTTTAAGTTAATTGCATTAAATAGGGTGAAAACACTTCTTACGCTTTTATCTTAGCAAAGCTAATTATTAAGTCATTAAATCCAAAATGTGCCTAAATGCTTGCCTGTTTTTGAAGATGAACTACAAGATTACACTGGTACGTGCAAAATGTTCACCGTCCATCTGCTGCTCTGCTGCAGCTGAGCGCTCCGTCGCCATAATGTTATCCAACGTTAATACAAAACTCTCTTTCTGGCAGTTGTGAATCGATTGAGAATCGTAGCAGATCGGGATCGTGATTCTTAAGTGAATCGTTTTTCTTTTCACCAACGCCTATTTGAGGGAATAAACGGGCATCGTTCATCAGGAGTTAAAGAAAAGAGAAATCCTAAACATAAAATATTGGCTTATGTGTCCTATGTGTATAAATAATATGCATAGAATTATACTTGTCCTGACCAAGGTGTACTGTGCGCATGTGGTGTGGGATAAAAATCAAATAACAAACACCACCTACATGTTTTGGCTCGTATCGTGCTCAAGAAATATTTATTGCTATATATATATATATTTATTATATATTTATTTAAAGACGTCTTGAGAATAATCAGAGCATCTTATCACAGTTTTCAGTGTCTGTGATCATAGATATTTGAAAGTGGGGGTTAATGCTGCTGTCTGTGTACACAGCTGGTTTGTGCTGCCTCCTCACAGCCTTGTTCCACACATCACTAAGTGGTTGAGAAGCTGTGGAAAAAAATAAATAAATAAAAAACAGGTTCGATAAGAAGTGCGCACACATACATCAACATGCTTCATGAGTGATCTGGCATTGATGCTGAAAAGGCTGTTACAGCTCCGGCTTCAGTGGTAGTGTGCACTGACGAACATGCACAACAAAGTTTAATCAGAAATGAGATTAATGGAGTAAAAGAAAAAAAGTGCTTTGCTCACGTCACATTCTCTACTCCCTGAAAAACACATTCAAAACAACGTGTCCTTCTCACGGTGGACCAGTGTAATCCATCACCTGCCATTAAGCCATATTATTACTTTTTTTAATTGTGTTAGTAAGGTGCAGACTGAGCTTGAAGCTATAATATGTAACTTTCCCGTATTAAAATGTCTAAAAATTACTAGACACACGTTATATATTTATTTTTTTGAAGCTCAAAATTGACTTTTATCCAGTTTAAGCCACATTTTTAAGATACGCTTTTTACACCTTGGTCGTTTTAAAGTATGTATTTTAACTGGATGACGGATTTTAGCCGTCGGGCGGCTGGATATTAAGTTATCAGAGGAAAAAAAAGCCAATCAAATGTTAGACAGCTCGGCTCTGAAATGTCCTGTGTTCACCAAAGAGCGTCTGCGAAATCCCCTGCTATGTTGGTTATGGACAAAAGGACAACTCGGTGGATAATTCTGCTGCTGATATAAGAACCTCCAGAACGTCTCTTAAGTTATTAAAAAAAACAATCAAAACAAAGGTTAGCAGCCGTCTCCCAATCCTCCCCTGACGTCTCGTGTCCGCTGCACAGTTTCAGCAAAACACTGACTCTTAATGTGAAACTGCTTAATTCAGTGTTTTCACTGGTTATAATCACTTGGTCTGCTTGTGAGGAGACTTCTTTGGGATAATTCGGCTGAAGGAATCCAAACTGGGAGAAGCCGACGGTAATGGCGGTGGAGGCAACAACTCCCACGATCCCCTGCTATTTCATGACATCACTCAACGCCGTCTTTTGTTACTGTTTTGACTGAGAGACCCCCTAGTGGCAGACGTTACATACTGCGCCTTTAAGAGTATTTTAGGCAGTAGTATACGGTGCTGGTGCATGGGACTCGACCTTGACACAAGCTGTAACAAAATATTCCTGTTACTCTAGGATGATCATGAAATTGAGAAACACTGGGAAGGAAATACAATGCAAGGAGTTGGGGGAAGGCCCAAGGCCAAATTATATTTAAGCAGGAGGAGAAAGGATTTGACAGGATGAGGCAAACAAACAAAATGATTCAGAGGTTTCTGCACAAAGAAGGGAACTGAAGAAATAACAGTAGCTGAGGTAGGTTTACTATTACGCTGAAGAGATAAGCAACACAGGATCGGTGCTATACATGCTGTTCAAAAAGAAAATACAGAGGAAAACGAAAAGAAGTTATGATTTTTACAAGTGTAGCAGCCCTTCGACAAGAGGAAAAGAACAAGTGTTTCCGAGGAGCGCAGGTACTTCAAACAAACAAATGATAATTTGATAAGACTGCTGAGAATGCGCTCAGTCCTTGGAATCAGTTTCACAGGAAGTTTGAAAAGTTCAGGACAAAAACCTTCAAAGGTTTTTATTTTTTTTCATTGTGCTCGTGCATCTGAAAGATCTACAGTGTGTCTCACACGTTTCTTCATTCTTTCAGCACGTCTACCTCTGAGTGAACAAAAAGCTGTTTTTAGGGTTTTGAACCTATTAATAATTATTTTGATTACATGTGATGTGGCGATACGTATGACACGGCAGTGGAAAACCTGCAGCTATTCCAGCGTTGGAGATGTTAGTTCACCTTGTAGTTAACGCCATTTAAATTTATTTACAGAATTTATTGTTTTAGTGTTAAGATCAATTTTATTTAGATTTAAAAGCCAATGTGGTTTCCACTTTGGGGCCATTTTGCCACAGGCTTGTTGACAGTGCTGTAGTTCTTTCCTCATGTCTCCATAGCACCATGGACATCTTTTCCCACTGGGGTGCTCATAATTACGATCTGAACAGTTTATTGTGAATGCAGCATTACCGTGATCACACCTACAATGTGAAAATATCTACCTCACTAAACAGCGGTACTTAATGTATCATGGAAACAACACACAACCCCTGATTATAGATCACATACACTGATCTCCACTGCCTTAAAGGTTAATGTTAACACATTCAGGAATACCTTTAGCAGCTGGGAGTCCCGTTGACGTATGGAGCCATATATAATGTATAGATACACGTAATGACTTCTGCAGAAGGGACGGGTTGTCAAATGCCAGCTCCCTACCGCATGCATCGAAAGGCCGGCTTACAAGACAGCATCGAGCATTACACAAGCGAACACGATTGGCTTACAAAATATAATTTGTCTTCCTGCCACAATCCATGTTCAAGAGGAAAATAAAACAAACAACTACAAACACACAACCAAGAGATGGTCGTAACATTTTTAAACTACCCATTTATATTCTCTTTACTTTTTTTTTTTTTTTTTACCCTAATTAATTCTGTTAAGACTCAAATGATGTACAGTGTTGTCTGAGGATGGGAAGTGCTCATTGTTCAGGCACAAATTAACACTGCAATCCCTGAGAAAAGAGATGATGTTGTGAGCCTTGTAACAGTGGCTGGATGAGGGTGATTCCTTTGATTCCTTTGTTTATTCCCCCAAGCACACGAGCCTCCAGGCTGCCTGCCCATCTCCATTTTCTCCTCTCCCGTCCTCTCTCAGCAGCCATCCTGGGACCTCTCTCCCTTCCCTCTCCTGGCCGTCGGTGCCTCATTCCAGATGTTCTGGATCTGGATCTTCGCCCTCCAGGAGTCCCAGCGTCCTCCTCGTCTCGCTCCCTTTCTCCCTTGTGTTTATGTTGTCCTTGTCTCTCTCCTTTTGTGTGTTTGTTTCCGTCTCCTGGACGTGTCAATGATGTGCTTAGCTTTGCCTCGTGTGTGTGTGTGTGTGTGTGTGTGTGTGTGTGTGTGTGTGTGTGTGTGTGTGTGTGTGTGTGTGTGTGTGTGTGTGTGTGTGTGTGTAAAGTCCATCGTCTTTCCAGGTCTTCATGGAGGAGCGGAGGTCGTCAGGTCCTTTCTGTTTTTTGGCGGCTCCTGGAAGTTGCTTGACGTCCTCCCAGATCACAGTCTTCACATGTTTACAATCTATCGTTTTGTCGTGTGCTCGTTTTAGGGTATCACCGGGTATCGTACGCTGAACTGCCTATTAAAGCCCCTTGAGGCAAATTTGTGATATGTGATATTGGGCTGTAAAAATAAAATTTGACTTTACTTGACTTTGACTTAAAGAGAACTGCTCTGGCCATCGATTTATCTGGGTTTTACAGCCGCAGTCCACAGCTCTGTGGGGAAACACACACGCACTCTCTCCAGTGCCAGCCACAAATCCGTAATCGTTCGCTTTTCACTCAGCGCTCACGGCTGAGGGACTGGAGGGCCGAGTCGGCAGTCAGTGCTACAGCCTTCAAACGGCGCACCACGTCCCGATGAACCACATAAGTAGGCCAGGAGACTTAGATCTGAGAGATTCTTCTTTTCTGTTCAAGTCTGTGGTGATGCTGCGCTGCAATTACCACTAATCAGCTGCCAATTAAAGGCAGTCCGTGTCATTTCCCTGTGATAAGTCGTTAATGATGTCGGAGCTTCTGAAGGTGGTCCTCCTGCCTTATCCAAGGCTGCCGCTGCTGCCCAGGCCCAATATGTCCAACGAATGTATTATATATCTACTGATGATCAAAAGTATCAGAACAAACATTTATTTTAAAAAGATTAAAAACTTTTTTTTATCTTTATTTTATCTTGACATTACTTTATTAAAACAGTGATACATCTACTAACTAAAAAGGCCTGTGGTTTTGAAAACAGCTCATGTAGAGATGCAGAGTCAGCGAAGTTTGCTTCAATTTCACTACGACTGAGGTCACAATACACAGCAAATACGTACACAAACATTACAGGACGTTACTGTAGGTCCATCAGTTTGAATTTACATTTTATTTAACTGGGGGTGAATGATAAAAAAAATGAAATCTTTTGCTCGGTCTTGCACCAAACAAGCGTGCTCCTTTACGTCTGGAGAAAATGATTTGTAGGCCGGGGCAGCTCTGTAGCACCACAATGCTTCATTTATTGTCTGTTGTGACACGTTCCACCTTTATCTTAAAATTGCAGCTCCTCCGATTTGGATCTTGCACTTGGCCATATTGCGATTTTGATTATATTTTGATTTATTGTGCAACCCTAATTCATATTGTAGTTGGGTCCGTGTGGGAACCCACTTCTCTACAGTTTTGGGCCTATAGTGTTTAATGTTAAAAGTGATCTTCAAAATACAAGAAGACACTGAAGCGTCAATTGTGTGCTTTCAATAAGCCATCTAGCATCTTAATTCAAGAGGTTATACATTTCAGATTTAATACATCAGAAAGGATAGACCATAAATAACTCTGCTGTATTAAGAGCTCTTCATTGAACAGTAATGGAAACTTTGGGGAAACCATTACCTTCTATATTAGATTAAATATCCTTCTCATTTCTGCACTAATTTCTACACTAACTAGTGTTTTTCCAACAATATTGATGAACAAACCTCACGGAAAGTGAACTGTATCTTTGTACCGCGGCCCATTAACCACAACAGCCGGCTTATTTTAACAGCTCTGGGCCAACAATACCTCATGATGTGACAGGTGAACAGGATTGGAACAGTTAATAGTCAAATTCATTCCATTCATTCTCTTTTATTGCCCTAAAGTACTCTCTATCTACAGACAAAGGTTTAATGGCCACTAATGTCTGGGTGGTGTAATTAGCAGAATACCAAAAGAGCACAGAGCTCTGAACTAATGCAAGTGGTGCTCTGACTGTGCTCTGTACAGTCAATGAACTATGTATTTTGGGGGCACAGAAACAATGTTCATGTCTGTTTCTGGGAGAACAAAGAGCCCGAGTGACGTGACTGGTCCACAGAGAAACAAAAGCTCCCTGCTCCATCTGACCACTTTCGCTGATTTCCAACAAAAACACACAAAAAGCTCAGAGCCGAACTCTCCACAGGAAACATGACCAGCAACCAGCAGTGCAGATGAAGAATAACAAGACGCTGATATTGAGATTCAGGTGTAGTAAAAACTTTTTTTTTTTAATTTTCAACACTCATAATTACCATCACTTCAAGCATCAAGCGAAATAAATCGGATTATTTAGGCAGTTGTTGTTTGGGATGCTGTGATTTGCCGGTGATAATTGATGAGCCAAGTACGCAGCTGCATCGTGTCCCATATTGTATAAAGGTCTCTGTCCATGTGATGTTTGATTATAGATCAGGTCTAGCTTCTATATTAATACTGTGAAAGTATCAAAGCCTCAGTCCACAGAGAAATGCACACAGCCTGTATTCAGAAACTGAGCCTTAAAACCAGCCGTCAGGCCTTCCTGTAAGTTTGTGATGTCTCAAAAAAGCAGTCACCGCCCCCGGCCACGCCCCAAGCCCCGCCCACCTGGACCCACCATCCAAACCTTGCAGGATTTGGTTTCTCTGAGTGTTTTACCTGAAATTTTCTATATTTTTATATCAGAAGAAGAGTCTCAGAGCCTCCTCTCTTCTGATTGGCTCACCGACCTGTTGTTGCTAGAGCTGCAGAGAGAAGCCTGAGAGAGGAGATGTAAAACTACACTGAGACGGTTTTTGGTTCTCAAAACCACAAATATATCTTCTCATGGATCAACACCTCAAATAAAACACAGGAGAAGAAGAAAATATGGGAAGAATGATCCAACAGAATTGATCTGATATCTTTCCCTGTTATAGCACCAGATAACATTTACCTCTAGTTTCTGTTTCTCCTCATGTCTCGAGTCTACGTGTTTGTCCTTCCACTCAAGGTGAGCATGTTTTGGACCACATTGTCACTCACAGCAAAAAAACAACGTTTTTCCTTCGACCCATCAAGACTGTCAACTAACAGAAAGCAGCTGCTTAAGAATTGTAAGAGTGGGCCCGATGTGGGTTTCCGAATAAATGCGGAGAACTGAACAAAAATGTGGCAACAGTTCTGCACAGTCAAAATCAATAACTGAAATCTCTGCATATATTATATCTTTTTTGTTAAAAGGAAGGGGAACAGCTTGTGTGAAAGGTCTGGCGTTTTCTTTACCGCCGCACAGCTACAGCATAAAAACCGCCTTCACAGCTAGAAGATTGGAAAAATAATCAAAATTGATCATTTAACCCCACTGCACTCATTAAAACCAGAGGCAAAGATGGAGATCATTGATCCTTCACAGTCACAGTTTCAGTCAGTCAACTCTGCAAGGGACCACATTTTAAACCAAAACGAAAGAAAAGTAATGCAGCAAAGACAGAGTCGGACTCGAAGTCGGACAGATGGTATAAATCCCATGGAACGTCATGTGGTAAAAGACTCGACAACCACCTCTGCTTGAATTACTGCTTCCCGTCCACATGAAACATACACGACGACAAGATGGATGCTGATACTCCTCTCCCTGGACATGAATTGACAGCATCAAAATTCAGGCCAAACGGCTGCCTCCAGTCTTATATTCACTATTGTACGGCAGCGTGCGATTATGATTTCTCCTTGGTATCGCAAGGCAATCAGGAAAAGGGGGAGTGCGCTGTGCTGTGGCCCATACAGCTGCTAGATTCTTGCTCATTTGGGAGTGTATGGCATTCTCTCAGAATGGTAATTATGAAGGGAACAAAAGGGACATTTAGAAACAAAGGCGGGTTTGGAGTGAATAGGCCAGCTCCCATGTGCGGCGAGTGGTCTGACTCCAAGTGCTGTTTCAAGAGAGACGATATGAGGTAATTATGCAGGAGAACTTGCAGGGTGGGTGGGTGGTGGGGGGGGGGAGAGACAGGAGAGGGGCACAGAGAGGGAGGTAGGCTGGAGTTGGCTTAGTGTCTACATAGAGCGGGGGACCACATAGCACCATCTGCATTCTGCACGGGCACTGACCGTCTGGCTCGCCGTTTGCCTTCAATAAAAGCTGGCGCCGAAACAGACAGCATGCAGCAGAAATGCACTCAGATGTACAGTACAGACACGCACAGACTGGCCCTCGCGCAAACACATGCTGGGGATTTAAAAATTCACCAAAGACAAATCCTGTGGCTACGACTTTTCACCCCAGTCTACTGCAAGATGGTGTCACAGTGGACCGATGCCCAAAATCCTGTGTGCCACATATGTTCCTCGCTACAATACATACACTTACGTATTAGTGGCAGTTTCTCTCTAATAAAAGCCATTAATTCCCATCAATTTCCCCCCATTAGATCGTTCGATTCACACACGAATATGTAAATAAGCAGTTTAGATATTTATAAAGCTGAAGCTCAGATGACCAGTGCGCCATGATTCGGTAAAACTGAGGCACTCGCACACCGGTAGATCAATAATACAATAACAGACAATAATACAAATATATTGATATTAAGAACAAGCTACAGCGTCTGCTGTAATAGCTTTAAGCACAGGGTTTCGTTGATTGCTCTTGCTTCACTCCCACTAACACGATTCCCTGGAGTGTGTATCCAGCCCCACCAGTAAGAATCAGTGAAATAACCTCATCAGACACGTCAATCCCACGATGGGTTTCCGTGTACTGGGGACGGCACGGTGTGCAAATTTCTCCCACTGGGTAATAAACCCCAGACATTTAACAAGAAAAGACGTGTCGGCTGTGTATTAGAAGTGTTACCTCCAGACGCCGCAGCCGTCATCAGACAGAGATTGCAGATTGACTCATTGATGTTATCGGGTTCCCTTTTGGCAAATAGGTGCTTTTGCTTTTCGCTTCGACGCCACTGACTTTTCTGGTCGACTCTCCTCTGTGCTACTCTGAGTCTGCTCTGCTGATGCACAGAGCACACACTTTCAATTTATAATTGCAGCGTCTATTTTACTAATTGGAGTTGCAAATGCAAAAACCGAACCAAATGGGTTTTTATGCAGCCGGTGGATTATGTAATCTGTGTGTCCCTGAACACCTGTAACACCAACTACCGCATGGTCCGAAATTACACCATACAAGTAAATACCAATAAACATGTAATCAATTGGCTTACCTCTCTGATCTTGTCGCGTTTCTCTTTGACGTCAGGCTCCGGCGGCTCTCCATCGCTGACGCCCACCACTTTGGGCATGGGGACGGGTGGTAAGGGTTTAGGCCCCGTATCCTTCTTTTTCATGTCCTCCATCACTTTGTTCTTCTCCGTCTGAATCTCAGCCTGCAGCTCCTCGCGTGACTTTCTTAGCTTCTCCTTCGCCTCCTGCAGCGCTCGCTCATGGTCCGCCCGAATCTTGTCCCGCAGGCTCTCCTCCTCCTCCCTGTAGGAGGCAGGGAAAAAGGCAGGGGGTGAGATTCATTTTTTTACTCTTTACTCTTTCTTTGGATCACTATTAGATTCCACTGGTCTTCCCATGGAGCCCATATAAAGAGCAATCTTAACCAAAGGTAACACAAAAAAAAGCAGAGAGGTTTGGAGGATAAAGGTGTGCAGAGGGATTTCTATTATTAAATTAATTAAAGATGAACTGTGAGAACAAACACTGACCCTTTGGGAGACAGATATTCCACCGTGTCGGAGATGAAAACAAAGAAGAGTTTTTTTTCTTTTTTTTGAGGACATACATATTTGAAGACATCACCTTGGGCTCTGCCACATTATGGAGGGCACTCTCACAGCTGTTTAACATCTATTCAAAAAATAACAGAGGTACAAAATAAATAAAGCTGGAGAACTGATAATATTTTCCATCCTTTGGCCCGTACACAGATTTCAAGCTTGTTGTCTCTGCTTGGCCTTGTAGCTCTAACTTGACACTCTTTCCTTGTCAACTGCTTGTTTCTCTGCTCCACTCGAGGACGGCAGGCATGCGACACACCAATCTGACAGACGTAGTAGTCGGGGGAAACAGCAGCGAGGGAGCGAGAGTGATAAACGCGTCATGTCAAGCCAAAGCGTAGGACTTAACAGGCGTTGCTGTTTTGACGCATATCATACGTTCTTGGCTACACGGCCCGGAGAAGTGAGCCGCTCGCGTCCCGGAGAAATCAATACATTTACAAGCCGGGCTTCACCAGACAACCGCTGTGCCAAACGACAAGCTCACCTTCTGTTGCTCAGTTAAACAGTGACATTTCAACCTGAACCCAACCCCCCCCCCCCCCCCCCCCCCCCCCCCCCCCCGCTACATCAGCTCTATGAAATGGCACGGGTGTAGAGGAACTCACTGTGGAGGCAAACCACAGTGAGAATGAGAAACATCATCTGTAGTTTCACTTGGTGGTACAGGCCCCAGGGTGTTGATGCAACTCTACCCCATGAGGATGTGGGTCAGCAGTGAAAAACAAACACAGCAGGGCGATGGAGCAAAGGTGACAGGAGGACAATGACACTGTGCTCTTCTTCTGCTCTTACGAAAAAGGAAGAAAAACTTTTTGGAATGGCAGTTTTACTGTGTGTTTGAGCGCCACATGTACAGGTCACACCGTGTGTATTTATTGGATTCAGATGACTGGTGCATTGTGGGAGGAAGGACACGGATATAAACACGGTTTTATTTGTATTTTTTACTTAGCAGCAAGGTGAGGACGTTTCCGCTTTAAATACATTTTAATGAACAACTGTCATATCTTCATACCTGAATAAGTGGGGTATACAACTGACCTGTTGTGTAGCTTCAGTTGTCATGGTAAATCACTTCAGTTAAAATGTGTTCGACTTGTGAGTCGCTGGGTTCAATTAATATGAGAAAATCTTTAAAACAACAGCGTGTGTCATTCAAGAGCAAAAAACGTGAGTCTGTTTTATTAATGACCCTCAGTGAGAGAAACACAGGAAACGTGGGAGGAACCGATGACCTGCTGTGATCCGTGTGGAATCAGCTGCAAGCCTCCACAGCCCCGCAACATCTCCGGGAAAACAATACTCAGAATGAATGTGTGTGTGTGTGTGTGTGTGAACATCTTCCTGTAGATTAGTCTGTAGCTATGAGACTGAAAAAGACGGTATTTTTTTTTGCCTTTAGTGCCGCAACTGCTGCGACTATTCTACAACTAAAACTATTCCTTCTGCTAAGAGGAAGACGCGGTGAACGATGTTCAGACTGACATCATCATAAACACGGTTTAACACGGTCGTCTGCCTCCGCCGCTCAGACTAGTTTCAGGTTGCATCACCTGTTTATCCAGAATCATATAAAATATGAACCATTTGTGTGACATTTTGTGCGAGTTGACGCTGTGTATTTTGTGGTGATGATTATCAACATGTATCGTCCGTATCGAATAAAGAAATAATATAAAGAAAGTTTCATTCGGTCAGTTTGAATGGTCAGTTTCGCTTTCTGCATCTTTAACAGATTTTCTCTTCTTCCTCCTCGCTTGTTTGGCCGGTCGACAATTGCTGCGTTTGAGATGCCTGAGGATGTGAATCCCTGTCCTCCTCCAAGAGAACGGCAACGCAGGTTGTCAGGAGTAAGAATGCAACATGATCCAGGTATTAAAGAAGAAAAAGAAAAAAGAAAAAATGGATGCCTTAGTGGGTGCGTACTTTGAATATTTAGACCCGAGAAAGAAATACAGAGTAAATTTAAGAACAATTTGTTGTGCACGTGTCTTAGTGTGGTGTCTGTGGACCAAACAGAGATTCTCCAAACGGCTCATTCAGAGTTATTTATTTATTAACCCCTACACGTGATATTTTATCATCCCTCTCTAAAGCCTGAGTATATTCTTGTTTTTATCTGGACTTTTTTTTCTCCTCCTCCATACAGCAGCAATTTCAGATCATTAAGATTTATATATTTTGCCCTCTGCTCAGGTGTTTGACATGTGCACGTGTACATGCACGCACGCACGGCACGTGACTAAAAATCACAGGAAAAAAAAAAGGAAAGGAAGGAGGGAGAAGCAGGAGCAGAGCGAGGTGTGAGTCAGCCTACATTACAGCAGATGTCTTTATTGTAGACCTTGGTTGATACGACTGTGAGGTAGAACCACCAGCCAACTTCAGAAAAACAGGAAGACCCATCAGGCCACTGAACAGAGGAACCATGAGAGAGAGGGAAAGTGTTTGTTGGAGGAACAGTGGCACACGACTCACATGATTAAACCTGTTGCCTTCAGACGGCTGTAAAGGGAGTTTATCGACTGAAAGTAAAGGTCTGTTGTGGATGAGCGATGGTACTGAGAAATCTGCTCTGGCTTCCTGGTATCACTGCTGAAATGATAACAGGATCGTTAATAATAATTTAAATGAAACAGACAAGGAAAGCAAAAACATAAAAGGATTTTGTAAGTCTGAAAATGTTTGTGACGACGGGTAGCTTCTCATTTGTCTTAAATGTTTCCTCTATGTGTCTCGCAATTTGTAGAAATTATTTAGAAAAAGGAAAAGATATCGGAATTGAGGAAATACATTTTTTAGAGAAATGACGCTTCCTTTTGTCGAACCCGTCATCTGAAGCAACCGCAGTTTCAAATGACGATGGCACAGCTGGATCAGCTGTCAGTCTGCAGGTGTTGACAGCTCTGTGAGCCTCGGAGTTTGTATTTGCACAGATAATGTGATTTACTGTCCAAACTTTAATAATACCAGCGCATCAGAGTAGTGACAGACTCCGACATGACAGAAGAGAGTGCAAAAACACTTTGACAAGTATCATCACATTCAATAAAAAACCTGCACTTTGTATTTATATTGTAAACAGATTCGTTCTCGTGCACCGAAGGCTCATGAGCCAAAAAGGCTCCAAATTTTTTTAAATTTTAAATTATTTGCATCTGTATTTGTTGATATTCTGTTTATAAATTCATAATGTAATTATTCAGGTTATGACGAGAAGATCTCGTCATTTGTAGAAATGATCTAGACTGTTAAAATGATCTTAACTGTTATTTGATCAAAATGTTTTTACTGCTGAAAGATGAGATATGAGATCGTCTATGATACAGGTTAAAACGGGAAATTGAATAAAATGCTTTCTGTCTCCTTTATTAATAACACCTACAGTTAATCTGAATCTGAACACATATAAAATCTGTTGTTGTATAAAATCATTCAGATCAAACTTGAGAAACGTAGATTCTCTCTCATGAGTTTAATAAAGACATTCAAAGCAACCTGGAACTGAACTTTATTTGTATCCTGTTAGTTACTCATTTATTTTCATTTACTTAGTTATGATTTGTTATTTACTTATTACTATTATCATTATCGTCTTTATTTTGTTTTTGTTGTCGTCTTTTTTTCTGTTGGTTGTTTGTTTTTGTTTTCTCTCCCCTCCCTTGGTGATGGGGGGATAAGGGTTTGGAAATGTGAGGGAAAAAAAAAAAGATTTTGTTCTTTGTAATTAAAAATGTTTCAGGTCAACTGCAAAACAACAAACAAACAAAAAAACTCTAACAAAGCGTTGTGTCTGTCCAATGAAAGACTTCTGCTGAGGACGGTCTCGTGTAACCTCCTCCAGGCCGCCTCCCCCTTCCTCCAAACACTAACAAGGGAACCGACACGTCCTTCATGATGGCGAACCAGGACGACTTCCCGGTGACCCGAGGAGCGAGGACACGCGAAATAAAGTAATGAGAAGCATCAGTGGTTGCACCACACTCCCAGCCCACGGCTGACACACTCCAAGCGGGCGAACTGGGACAACAAACATTCATTCATTCATTCTTCCCACTAAGGTGCAAAGTGAGTCACCAAACTAACGAAGAGGCGCAGAGGAGGGAAAAAAAAAAAAAAGCCACTTAGCTTTGCTCCTGCCAAGTGGCAAAACATCTGCAACTCAGACAGACCCCAACAAGAGAGTATAGAAGTCTGCAAAGTCTGTCTGCTGTGACAGTGACTGTGTGTCTGAATTTTACAGAAAAGAGAATATAATGGAGTAAAGGCACAAGAGGACACATTGCAAAGAGAGGAATCGAGGCAGTAAAGAGAAAAATATGTGTAAAGAAAGAGGGAAGATTATGTGGGACAAAGAACTGGCTATGAGACGAAGAGGGCCGCAAAAGACTGTGTGATCAGCATCGATCAACCATCCATTTTCTATTCCCGCTTTCCCTCTTCAGGTTCAGTTGGGGTTCCAAGTCTTTCCCAGCATGCACTGAGCAAGAGACAGGGTAAACCGAGGCCATCTCACGCATTGTTGCAGCGCATAAGAAGGAGCGAAAAACAACGTGTAGGATGGAATAAAATGTGACAGAACGCGACGAAATAAAGAACTGAAACTGTGACACAATGCCAGAAAGACGGGAGAAACGAATGTGCAAGACAAACAGGAAAGAGACAGATGTTTTCCACTAATCATCCTTCACACCACACAATGTGCATCCATTTTATAATTCTATCGTGGCGCTGAATGTGGGGCCAACAGAGACCAAAATAAACAGCTTCCCAGTTACGCAACACCGTTCTGGAAAAAAAAAAACTCATAAATATTCATACGGCATCTCTGTGTGTCTGACTTTAATTGATAGAAAACATATTTTGCAACACCGAAATGGCAATTACTGTGAACATGTTTGTGCTGGTGAACGCACGCAGCTGGGAAGAATGGTTCAAATGTGCTCGATTTACACGTTTATGTGTAGTGTGTGTGTGTGTGTGTGTGTGTGTGTGTGTGCATACGTACAGTATTTGTCTTCTACTTCAAGGTCCGTGATGAAGTTTCTGTATTTTAGTCACTGCAGTCTTGCAATTTGTATGTATCTGTGTGCGTCTCTCTGTGTGTGTGTGTGTGTGTGTATACACCCAGGGGGGTCACGCCTCCTCTGTATGCCATCCTCTGTGAATGAGTATGCCCTGAGCAACATGCATTTAAATGTGATATTTAGATGGTGTCGATGTTGGATGACTGTTTAATATATGTGTGTGTGTGTGTGTGTGTGTGTGTGTGTGTGTGTGTGTGTGAGATTTCATGGAGTGTGACAAAAAGGAAATGAGGAGGTTAAGCTCGCACCATCGGCTCTAATCGGTGCTGATTCTGCTCCATATATGTTTATGTATACATACATGGAAAAATGTTGTCACGGAAACACAAACACCATCATACACACCACACGACTCTGGTGAAAACTCCTTCCCACACTAACACACGTTAGCGCTCTGCAACCTCTTCTGCTCCCCTCTCTCCCTGATGATGCCTCCTCCTCCTCCTCCTCCTCTTCCTCTCCTCCTCCATCTCCTATCTAACGTCACTCCTTTCTCCTCCTCCGAGCAATTATCAGACTCACTCTAGCATTGCCGGTGATTCCCCTTCCAGTCTCATGTAATGTCAAACATGCAATTAAAAGCACATCAACAGCTGCCTGACTCAATTACCTTGACACAGACAAGCGTGGGCAAAATCTATCGCGCCACCCAGGTGACCACGCCAGGCCTCGCCTTCACCATTAGCTTTCTTACATCCTCTCATGTCCCCACCAAAATTTGACTCACAGAAGGAAAGCCCCGCCTCTCTGATTAGCTGTCGCCAGTGTTAATTTCCTTTTTCTTTTTTTTTAATCAGCCTTCCTTCCTGTCACTAGAATTTCTTCTTCAGCTGTTGTCATGAAATCTGCTGCTCAGCAAACACCGGCCCCCTTTCCATGGCAACTGGAGAGAAGCAGCAGTTGTCGACCGCCTGGTGGGGTATCTATGAGAGAGGGGTTTTTTTTTTTTTTTTGAAGCTGAGAAAACATAAGGCTCAGGGGAAAGCAGCACAGGCTAGATGCCATGTAACCATGGTAACAAACAGGGACGCACAAACACACACACACACATAGAGGTCATAGAAAGCAAGTCAAGTCTTAATTGCTTAATTTAGTCATTTATGCAGAGGAATAAGACCGGCGGGCTGTTAGTGACGGCACAGTATCCGAATGAGCTGTTACTCCAATTTCAGGGGGAAACACAAACATGTCGGCTGCCTCTCAGACGAGATCCAAGTTACCAGGCACAGTGCGGGTCTCCTACAGTATCACTTCTTACCACAGCCAACAGACAGATTATACATGGAAAATGCGAATAAATGTGTTTATGTGCATCTAAGTAATTAAAGCTGAAAAAGCATCTACAACTACAACATGTGCAAAACACACATAGTAGCAAAACCCCTGAGCTGCAGGGGTGATTGAAACCCTCACAGCTGGAGCGCGATCATCGCCTAGCATCACAGCTACCAAGTGACAGTGACTCATTTCACAGTCGGAGCGGACCGTTTTACTCCAGCTCCATGCCAGCTCAACCCACAATGAACCACTTTCATGAGAGACTGCTGCCACAGGTTCACGTCTGGTTGTCATCGTTCAGAGTCTGGAGTCCGCGGCTAAAGGTTCCAAGCACATCGCTGCTAAAACGCAAAGAGTTACATGAGATAAAATGAGAGCCGGTCCCAGCTGACATCTGGGCGAGAGACGGGATACAACTTAGACAGGTCGCCAGTCTATCACCAGCACCCGGAAGAAACCCACGCAGGCCCAGGGAGAACATGCAAACTCCTCACACAGGAAGACCCCAGTCGCCATGTTCAAACCCACAATCTTTATCACCTTATCAAAATCAAATGCACATTGAACTTTGTCAAGAACATTGTGGGGGCCCCTTACATACAAAAAACACAATGTTCCAGATTATTATCCTGTAAATTATGCCTCTGAATGTATCTGACTACAGCCAATTATGTCATTGCAAGCCTATCACAAAAGGTTGTTCCGATTCTCGCTCTTCAGCAGCAGCTTGTTGCTTCTTCTACACAGCTCTCCAGGTGACTGGAAACAGTCTTATCCTTGTACGGGATTGATTTTGCTTCCTGAGCATCTATTTTGCCATTTTTTAGGATGTGGTGTCTTCCTCATTCAGGATGTATCGTAGATGATTGCTTTTGCAACATCAGATAAGGTAGAGCTTGGTGATACAGTCATTGACACAAGCAATGTACAGAACGTAAAGATGAACAGAACACTTTCAAAATGGCCTTTCATAGCACTTTGTAAAAAGATAACAGGGGATCACAACGGCTGGTGCAGGTGAGCCGAGGTCTGATGCATCATCTAGGTCAAACTTTAACAAACCCATGAAATTGTTTCTACATTAACAATAATTAAGTAAATATTCCTCAAAAGTATATCAGTTTGATCGCATCATTTAACCAATCTTAAATACTTCAGTTTTTAACCTGGAGCTCACCGCCGGGTTCTAATTGGCCAATTCATCCAATTTGTGTGGGGGCGTGATCAGGGCTCGGTTCATGACAAAGAAAAGGACGGCCATGTTGTCTTCACTGTTTGTCTGTTTTTCTCTGTGTAACATTTTCTCACCATCACTGGACGAACATGGACCAGTCTGAGTTGAGGAGGCTCCACCTTTTCTTCTCCCTTCATCTTTTCTCATATCATGAAGTTCAGTAAGCTCAGGCTTCACTGACAAATTGTTTGAGAGGCGACGTCGCACTTTTCAGCTGGGGATTGAAGTTGTCCTCAGTTAATAAGAACTAGTCCTGTAATTTCTGATGAAGATGCTTCTAACTTCTATTATTTTACTTTAAATTTTGAGCTATTATCATTCAGTGCTTCCAGTCAGATTGTGCAAATAAAGCACTGGCTCACTATTAAAATGAAAGCTCTACTTATAAATGTTATATTATACACCATCTTCTTTCTTTCTTGTCTCTCACACACTGTTAGAATATTGATGACGGTGACGTTTCTCTGCCTTCAGGAGGACGTAGCCCAAAGCCTGCCATCTCCTCACCTGAACCCATCAAAAGAGAGATGGTCTTGGAAGGCAGCGTTGTCGGGGATGTACTGAGGGCAATGTGCGGCCTGGAGTAGCCGAGGTGCATCACAAACATTTTGACTTTATTCAGCGGGTGATGCTGAACCCGGGGTGGAAGTGAGCTCTTTGTGCACAAAGGTAGAGTGGCCTTGGCGCCATCTGCACACATCAACAGCCGTATTTACTCTTGAAAGGAGAATATATGAATAAAAGCCAGTGGTGACGGTGGCGGACATTTTAAAAAATACGGGGAGGTGCTCCCTGTCCACTTCTCAGCAAACATGACACACACTGAATGCTGAGTAAGAGGAAAATTGATTATTTTTTATATATCATTTTATAAATCTGTGGCCTTTGACCATTCGGAAAGGATTTGGTTTAAACTGTTATTGGCTCTTTTCATATTAAACCCATATAACTAATGCAAACTGCACTAAATGCCTCTCCGTTGCCATACATAATGGCTGAACTACTCCCACACTACAGCTCTATCCAATGACATGACCTATCAGGAAAATAAATGAAAGTAATCAGAGAGTTGGATATTAGTTTAACAAGATTTACTGTCTCTTCAGCTGCTGGAAGTAACAAGGAATCGTCAGCTATCGTCAGCTGACAACAGTTCTGCAACTAATGATAGTTTCAATTACTGTTGTTTTGGTTTGTTGTGTTTTTGTACACTGAAGCTACTGAGCAGTGAAAATGTTAATTTCAGAAGTTGTTTATATGAGTAATTGTTTAAAAAAAAGGCATGTTTCAGTAGCTGTAAAATCTGAGATGCATAAAAAATCCATTAAAATGGTAAATAGACTGCGTTTATGTAGCGCTTTCCTAGTCTCGTCGACCACTCAAGGCACTTTACAGTATTTGTCACATTCGCCAATTCAGTCACACATTCAAACACACCACACTCTTGATGTATGAGGCATCAGGGTTCAGTGTCTTGCCCAAGATAAGCAGACTGGAGGAGCCAGGGATCGAACCGCCAACCTTCTGATGAGCGGACGACCCGCTCTCCCTCCCAGGCCTTTTGTTAGGTCACTGCCTGAAAACAAAAGGCCAGTCCCACTTTCCCCCAGCTGAGTCACAAACATGGTGTAATTTAACCTTTTTTCATTGCCCTGTAGCAACCTGCTGTGGAGGTGTAACATCAGTCCTACATGTAGGAAAGTGTGAACCTGGCAGAAACAAAACAAACCCATTTTTAACAGAAGCGATTGTAAGGTCAAGTGATCACGGATGAAAGATCAATAAAAGTTACTCTGTTTAATTCAGCATTAAGCTAAAACATCCAGGGTCATCCTTTGTGCATTCCTCGCCAAACTTGACACACCAACATTAGATGAACTACTGACTAACTCTCCACTGACTAACATAACAACAGCAACATTTAACACAAACAATGATCAGCCACTCAAAGTGACTCTCTATAATAAAAGCCAGCTTGTCGATCCCTGCTACACACTGCAGCGTGAGCGTAAAACTGTGTAGAGCTGCCAGGCAGAACTCAACATATAGTAAATAATAATAAAAAAAAAAAACACTTGACCTTCACCTCCAGAATAAAACAAGGCGAAACCAGTTCTGGCCTCTCTTATTACAACGGTCTGCAGTATTATGCAGAGCTGATAGAGTAAGACCTTGAAAGGGTAACAGCAAAAAGCTTCCACTGTATATCGTCTTAATACAATATAAATGCATGAAGGTGCGCTGACAGGAGCGCTGCTACTTTATACCGACTCAGGACAAGTGCATGAAGGTGAGTTTAGATCAAGGTTATCCCTGCGTGTGTGTGTGTGTGTGTGTGTGTGTATCCATAGCCCATCTCTGACACTCAATTATATCTTTCTTGCCAAGCATCTCTAGGCCAGAGAGCTCTCCTGGGATCAGGCCCCTTGAGTTTCAGCTTATGTGGACAAGTTTGGCTCCCGCTAGTCCCATAAACACCATAAGTGGAGTAACGAGGACCATGCTGGAGGTTGAGTAAGGCGGCAGAGTTCTTGTTTTTGTGGTGACCTGTAGCTCCCGGGGTTCCCTTCAACATCAGACAGCTTCCATGTCCTGCTTTCTCCCCGTGACCCACTTGGCTCATATGGCAGCTGCAATGCTGCATGTGTAACAGCTCTCCCAGGCTTAACTGTGGGTGTATAACAGCATCCGCTCTCTTCTTCTTCTTCTTTCAATTATATCTCTGCCCTAACAACCTCCTCCCGTTAGCTACAACCTCACACACACACACTTCTCTCATATTTCTGCTTCTCCTGTTCTTGCTCTGAGCTGTCGCATCCATCTTTGAATATCTCCGCACCCGCCCTCTTTTCTCTTTTCGTAATTATGTGTCCCAAGCTTCTTCCTCCCACTTGTCAAGTGTTGTGTGTATCAGTTAGTGATCCGTTACTTTCCTGTTACAGCTGCATATCAGCCCGAATACTGACAAAGCTAAGTTAACGAAAATAAAATCATCAAACCCCAAATCAAAACAATGGCAGGCTGAATCACTAACACATGTACCACACTACTACACTAATGCACCTCTGAATGATGAAACATGTCCTCTCTTCCCTCATCAGTTCCTCCATATGTGTACAAACACGTACATAAACCTTCCATCCTTTATCCCTGTACGTTTCAGATTGTACACCTGAGCCCAGGGAGCCCTCAGGCTGTACCCATGTCCACATCCAGCCCTTCTGACCTACATCATGGCTGGCTGACTAATGCCTTTATAAAAAAACACGAGAGTCCATTTCCTGCAGCTGACACAGGCCACCCATGAAACAAATAAACACTATATGTGGTCGGTTACTGCCCAGCTAGCTAAGGCTTTTCTAAGTGTGGAAAAAGAGGGATGATTGAGAGGTTCACAGAGAAACATCCATAAAAATGTTCCCATTTTTCCCATTTTTTGCCCCGTCAAAAACGATGCTCAAGAGCAATTTTGTCAACAAAAGACAATTTTCTTTCTGCATTACTATACTTTATAGGCTACTTAAAGGTAAGGGTGGTTGTAGAACTGAGCTACTACAAACTGAAAGTGGCATTAGAGGGGAAAATAGGGGCTAAACTGAATCCTACTATTTTCTGGTGAGGTATGAAGCACCTGTAGCTGCTGCCTCCGAGTTTTTCCTTGTTTTATTCTGTATTTTCTTGCTGTTGCAAAAGGACACTTTCCCTACACTGTCCATTAAGCCAAAAATCAAGTCTTTCCTTCCCACTGATTCAGTACAGGTCTGGTGCAGTCACCATTATGCAGGTGTTCCTTGTGGATCTAGATTACCTCACAAAGGTTTAATGAAGAGTCATGACAGACAACAGAGGGAAAAAAAAAAAAAAAAATCACCATATGAACAGAGATCCCATTTCCCATCTCCGGGCCAATCATAAATCCACCAGCCGGCGTCTTACAGCTCAGGTACAGGGAACATTTATTATCGGGCCCGTGTGAGCTCTGATACATCCTGTGTGGTTGTGCTGATTATAGAGAAGGGAGCTGCATTTGCCTGTCAATTCAGAACCGTTTATTTGAAATCCGAGCCTCGGAAACCTGAGGGCCAATTCTTAATTTGGCGTTGAGCGATCTCACTTTGATCCCATTGCTTCAACTGACAGGGAGCCACTGTGGAGCAGGGCTGCAGCTCCAGTGTTTGGCAGGGATGGGATTTTGGCGAGAAGCTTTGTAGTTAACCATGGTCACATCACCCCTGAAGACAGAGCCTCTCTCGCTCTGTATTTCTGTCTCTCTCCCTCTCTCTGATTGTCTTTCTTGTTCTTGATTTTGTCTCTTCTTTGGGCAGCGGCTCCAATTGTTCATCTGTCACTTAAACCCACTGCGCCGCACTCATGCAAACCAATTCAAACAAGTGTCTCTCTTTCTCTTTTCTTTGGCTTTTCAAGAGGTCCTGTCACCACCGCTGCACTCCGGAGAGATGACAAATGGGAGACGGAGTGAGGCACACTCCCAACAGGTACTACTGATTTGTTTCGCACACTCTGTCGCTCTCACATAAGCAGATGAAGAAGAAGATGATGACGCTCACTTGTACTTTCAATTAATTTGTAATGTCAAAAAACAATGACAAATACCCACAGTTAGTCAGTCAATAAAAGTGGATCAATTGAATCTCAACAGCTGCACTGGTAATCAGGGATTCTCCAGTCAAGGTTTTAGGGTCATCAATTACCAATCTGGATTTGTTCTTAAAACTATTTTCACACAACGTTTGCAAAACCTTTGACTGATGTCAGGGTGCTGCCCGTGCATTTTCCTTCCTCTACAGAAGTGGTAAATCATCTTCAAAAGTAATTTTAATAGGACCACTGATTCGTTACATCTCGCTCTATCCCATTATGCTTTGCAAAATCTTCAATTACCTCCAGAATTCTGGATACATCTCCCCGCGCTGCACGCTTCTTTGAGCGATCACAGAGCGGCTTCAAAGTGCGAACGGTATTGCAAACAGACATTTCTATATCTCTTTCACTGCGATGACATCACAGTTGCTACAGCACCATATTTGTTGCACGTGCAGTCCCGTGGGCTCGGCTCATTCTTATTTAGTCCGGAAATCCTGCTTAATTCAATTACAGGATTGTCCCCTGTGTTGATATGGGTCATGTGAGTCACAAACTCTTGGTTAGATTTAGTTTTTTGCTCTCACATTCTTGCTCTTGCATGTATTTTGGCAAACCTTCAAGACTGAAAGCCTGTAACCTGTGTTACAAAGTGTCTAAAATTCACCTCTATTGTGAGGAGATGCCAAGGTCGTCATCTTTGCTCGGTTGAGCTCTGCATGCAGGGAAGCATGGTGGCAAGTCTTTTTGATTTTCTGCTGCACTAACATGACTGCTGGCTCTGCTGGGTGTTCAAAGACGACTTGAATACAGCTGCTGTCAGTCATTCAACATTACTAAAACACCAAATTGCCCAAACACGTAAAGCTAATGTAATTATCTCCCGTATTAACCACAATCAAAGCCCCTACTGTCTGTTCCACTGCAGTTTTCCCCGACCTCCTGTCATGAAATCATACAATCCCACTGTTTTCAGAAGTACAATCTCCTGTATGATGATGTGGTGTATATGATTTGGTGTCATCTGGATGTCTCACGATCCCCTGAGCTCTCTGACAGATCATCAATCACCGTTGTCAGTTCGAGAAGAATGGCAGCAGCGACACCATATCAGATTTTCCTGACAAAACATAAAATGCAGAGTTTGCTGGGTACACCCGCTGCCAGAACAGTTGTGGAATTTAAATGTGGCTGCATTTTTAAAAAGGCGGGTAGCACAGCTTGTCCAGAGGTAAATATTGTATACACATCTTTTTTTTTTTTTTTTTTTTTTTTATCACAGTCAAAGTTGTGTTTTTGTGACACTGGATACCGCAGCTCCAAGCACTGAAAGATAACAAGAGGATGTCAAACTATTATTTTCAACGTTTCTGCGCATCTATTTACTTTTAGAACAATCCAATGTGCCATTATCCTTTACTTTATCCTAGGATTTACTTTTTATACAGAGATAATTATATCTCAAAACCTAACCACTAATATTACAGACAGTGCGACTACACCAGCAGCACAGATGACAAGATCCCCTTTGAGTCTTGTTATGTTCCAGCACCAGTGTCTTTATGTTTATTTATCATGTGTCTGTTTGACAGTTCCTTCCATCCTGGAACAGATATTTTTTTTAAACTGACATTTATTGTCATCTGAGAAACTGTAGCCAAACCTTGTGACTAACTATGGATAATGAATTGTGGCCCACACAACAACACGTAGATTTATCAGGAAGGATGACCTTATGGAAATACCCCACTCTGAAAGTGGGTCATTCTTGCTTATTTTTATTTATTTATACAAATTTAATGTAATAAAACAAAATATATGGGTTGATCTTTTTGTACAAATCTAACTAAAATATTATTGCATTGTTTCATTACATTTGTATGCACATATATCAATTAATTAATTAATTAATATTTAAAAAAGGATGTTCTACTTCTTTATACTGGAAGTACAGTCTTAGAATATAAGATTTCAACTGTCCCTGTCTCAGTCTCTGGGAGTTTTTACCAATTCCCAAGAGTTTTGTGTTGGATGTTGGAATCTGCTGTTGCTCGATGGGTGATATTATCTGGGGCACTGATGTACTGAAGGTGTAACTTCAGCACCTACACTCACACGCAGAAGGAGCAAGCATGGGTTTGTCGATGAGCATCGGAGAAACAAATGATTTTAACTAAAAGCTTGTTCTAAGTGGTACAAATTATTGTTTAACTTAAATTGGATTATACTGGTGATATCCACTAATCATGGGTCAGAAGAGAAAAACAACGCCCTGCTGTTTCCATACTGAATAACACAGTATAAAGACATCAAAGTCAAAGCGCCATACTGCAGCAACCTAGGCTCATCTCAAACACACACAAACACTCACCAGTGAACAGACCTGATGTTTTCCTCCTGGTAATATCAAAATGTGTTTGTTTTTTGTGCTTTAATTAATTAAAAGCACCAGCGATGTTTTTTTTTTTGTTGTTTTTTTTTACAAACAGAACAGAATCTCCAAATGATGGTCGGCCACTTTCCAAAACGACTGATGCGCTCATTTGAATTCTGCTATTTCAGCCCAAACACACTGCTTTTTACGCTAAATCGTCCACTTCCCCGCCTCCTTTGTGTTTTTATTTATACACCTTGATGGGCCAAAGCACTCTATTTCCTCCACAAATACTCTGTCCTCAAAAAGGTTAAGAGCATTGTTCATGCAAGCTGGCGCCTGGCTGAGTGTGTGCGTGTGTGTGTGCGTGTGCGTGTGTGTGTGTGTGTGCGTGTGTGTGTGCCTTAGTATTGTTGGAACTTGTTCAACACTCACGCCAACTTTGGCACAGGTATCAAAATTATACTTGATTTGATGTTTCACTTTGTCGAGACAAACGCCTCTTCTTCTTCGTTGACAAGTAAAGGTCACTGTACATTGTATTCACCTGCTGCGTTATCATAACAAATAATAAAGTGATGATGACATAATACCAAGATCTAAAACCTGATGAGGCATTCAATGTCAACATTGAAAACTTGATAGCAGGGCTGAAGAGATTAAACTTTTGACAGAAAAATTATCAGCAACAATTTTAGTTATTGATTAATAGAGTAACTTTTCAAACAAAGATAATTAAAAAATGTCCAACATTAACTACATAAAGCCTCTTAAACTTCTGCTGGTTTTGTCATATATCATCGTGAACAGTAGGTCAAACAAAACATGACATTTACAGACGTCATCTTAGTCTCTGAGAAGCTGCAATTGGCATTTTTCTCTATTACTGACATTTAATAGACAAACCATTCATCAATTAATCAAAACAAAAAGAGTCAGCTGAATGACCAATAATGAAAATATCTGTTAGCTGCAGCTCTGCTTGGCGGTTTTTGATACTCAGTGCTAAGGATACAATTCAGTCAGTACTGAAGCGCCATAATGAAGAGAGGTGTTAAACTATGAAGGGGCATAAAGGGTTAAAATCATGCAGGTTTTGATTTGAAATGAAGAACAGCTGATTTTACTGACTGCTGTTTATCTAAGTTAATGGAGACTAATCAGTGAAAAGAACAAAGTGTTTTCTTTGGAAAACCTGTAGCACAGCCTCTGAAGCATGAGTAGTCCTTATCTCCTCTCCCCACCCCACCCCCCTCTCTCTCTCTCACACACACACACACACTCACACACACACACCCTCCCCTCTTCGGCCAATCTGAGAGGCTGCAGCTGTGTTCTACAGAGAGAACAACATCATGATCACATGAAAAAGATGGAGACAAAACAAGAGAAAGAAAGACAGGAAATGAGACGCACAGAGAGCAGATCTGATAAAACAGCAGCAGTGTTAATGAGGAGATTATCCCGATGAAGTCCACTCCTCATTCTGCAGGCTGCTCGCTCCAATACCAACCGGACTAGATGAGATCTCCCGACAACAGACAAATTAATTAGGATGAGCCTTAGTGAAATGACTATGAACACTGATCTAAGAGATGAATTTATATGTGATATCTTATTCTGCATGTGGTGATATCTACTCTGAAACCAACACAACACTGAGTTTTAATGGACATAATAATGAGGACGGCTGCAACTGGAAAAACACCTTGCAGTGAAAGTGATTTTCTTTCTTTTTATAATTACTTTTCATACTAGTGAAGTTGCACTTAATGCTTCTGTTATGATCTGAAATTCCACTTTCTACGTCCTTCTAAAGAGGGTTTTCCACCAGTGATCATCCCTAATACATAAAATTTATGTGGGCTAATAAGGTTCACCTCTACCATTTTAACAGGAAGGACTGATACACTGATAGGAATTTAATTTGCAATTTAATTTACATAAGGTTTGTGCAGAGTCTGTTTAGAAGGTCAAGTGCGAGGACAAATTTCTTGTATAATTTTAATGTTCTGACTCTTAACAAGGGACAGTTTGTGGGCATTTGTTGCCCAAGATGGAGTCCTCTTAAATAATTTAATGGAAATCAACACACTGGCTGCAAGTCCAAAACTCCTGCGGTAAACACTACTTATGAAAAATACAATACAACACCATCAGAATGAAAAAAAAAAAAAACGACCCCAATGCCAAGTCCTTGTTCCAGCTGGAAATTCAGAGTACCCTGCCAGCCACTTGGGCAAGTAACCAGACATCATTTTGAGGGGCTCCTACTCTTCAAAAAGTCTAGCTGGCTGGTAAAACAGCAAAAAAAAAAGACAATGCATTTTATAATTTACCAGCTCAGGGGGAATATATATTTCTTTTATAGCCCGCCCAATGAACAACACCGTACAAATGTAGGTATGGAGGTGGTTTGCACAGTTAAATGCAGCCTAGCAGCTTTTACTTCTGCTGTGAGTCAAGGCAGCGGTATCGTGTTTTTAATCTATTTTTTGGCAGGGACGGGGAAACAACAGGTGCAAAGAAAAACCTGCAGCTGAACCTCAGATGCTTGTGAAAGTGCGGCTATGGTTAGAATTTTTAAAAGTAATCGTGGTGATGGGAGAAAAAGCTAAAACTGCAGTGATGTTATCCTTTAAAGCCGCGTTTTAGTTCCAGAGAAATCCAACCTCAAGCCCGATACATACAACCTGGCTTTAGACATAAAACTGTAAACAGTTCAACAATTTTGATGGATGCGTGAAAAGCCCATTTAATGTAGGTGACTCCTTCATTTCCTCTGAACAACAGATGCTGATATTAAATGGCTCTGCCCCTGTTGAATCCACAAACCAGAATGGATGGGTTTCATGCCCCCTCTGCGCCGACTGCAGCGCCTTGGTATTCTTTCCAGGTTGAGCTAGTTTGACAGTGTGTGTGTGTGTGTGTGTGTGTGTGTGTGTGTGAGATGGGGTGATCTGCACGCACAAGCTGGTGCTCCTTTATTAGCACTGAGGTTCTTACACATTGAGAAATACACACACTAGACACAAACACCAACCTAGATTTACCTTGTGGCTGACAGGCGAATGAAGCGTGAAGACACAGAAATAATATCTAAGATCACACTAAATATGATAAATAAGTGCACTTTGATGTTGGCCCCCGTTTTAAATACGACCTGAGGGAAGGGGGACTGTGCTGATGATTTATGGCCATATCAGGGCGCAAAGGCAAAGCTCTGGCCCTGCAACTCTAACAATAACTGGCAAGGCAATAAGTGGTGCAACCAGGTTACTTGCGGTCACAGCACTAAACTCCATTATGAGAAGGATGCTGTGTGAAAAGGTTGAGTTTGTGCATTTTCCTCTACCTCTGGCTGTGTTTGAACATTACATGACTCACTTGACGAATACTTGTCAGCACAGTAAACAAACACGAAAACCAACAAACGCGGGTTAACGCAGCAGGAAACTGAACCCTGAAGCCTGACAGTACGGGTATGAGTGGTACAGAAGTAGATTTTGTTCAGCACCACTTTATGTGTCAGCAGCACGGATGCACAGACACCGCAGGAGCGCATTCATACGATGGTCGTCAGCAACAGCTCCACTTGATGATGCTGCTCACTCTCTAAAAATGTTTAATGCCAAAGTGCCATCAGCTTTTATTTTGAAAAACCTATTAACAGTCTTCTCCAGTATCAAATGTCAAGCCGCTTAAAGTCATTTCTCAAATTGGTCATCTAATAGCACGCAGGCTGGGCTTCTTCCTGGCCATCAGCCAGGTGTTGGGTGCCATGTGGGCGGAACCCAAATGTAAAGAGAGTGACACGTTTGTACGAGCGTTTTTTTTGGTGGAGTAACTTAAAGATTCAGGGGAGAGGCAGATGGGAATACTCTTCACTGATCTCAAACCCTGCAGACGCACAAGTCTCCTTCAGTTTCTTATTAGTTTTCTAAAAGCATTTCATGACAAAAGACAGGAAGGAGCAGAGTTTGTGACTATTACATCTTGAATGAGCAAGTCATACTCATGCGGACGGCCAGGCAAGTTCACAGAGCCACAGGTAGATGATCTGTTATTTACTGGACCATGAGGCAAAAAAATTATTCAGAAAACAGGATATTAAAGTATTGACTTCAGCAATCCCTAAACTGCAGGAGGCTGCTTTTTTCTCCCATCAGCTGTGAAGATGATGCAGAATCCTAACACACTTCCTCGGTGCTGTACCAAATCCCTGGCCTACAAATGAAGCTGCACAGCAGAGAAAATCTTCATGACAATAAAACTGCAGATTTTCCTGCGATGGCGAGAGAATTAAAGTGGGGAAAAAGCGTCACCCCAACAAAACCATTAAATATGCATCTTCCTCTAGATTAGGCAGCACTAACTGATATTACTAAAACACACAAGCATACAGCTAAATATTGGTTAATTTCGGTGGCAGATGGCGAGCCTGTCAAACCTACTGGGCACTTTGGCAAGAACCCAGCATGAATGCTCATGTTGTAATTTCCAAACCTGGACAGAAACACACAATTCAGAAATCTCCACTTGGCTGCTGTAAGTCTAAATACACATGCCCCTATTGCCACATGTGATTCAGATTGTCAGACCAGCTGCACTGTAGAGCTGTTCTGCAGCTAAGGATTATTTTCATTATCAACCTGACAATTACTTTTTCAATCAACGGTTTAGTCTATTAAATGTCATCACAGTTTCTCACATCATAAGGGGACATCTACAAAACAGCTTTGTCAACAAGCAGTTTAAAATGCAAGGATGTTCAGTTTACAGTGATTAAAAGAGAGAAAAGCAGTAAACCATCTCAGTGGAGTAGTGATACGTCTGATCAGTTAATAAGAGGTGGGTTTTTTCCTGCCCCCTTCCATATTGCTGCTGTGGCCACTTACGGCTCTTCTGCTGCTGAAAAGTCACAGCCTCTGTCAGCACGTCCACTTGCCCCCCTCTCTCACATGAAGTGCACTGCTCCTGGCTACTCCTATATTGTTTGAGTCAGACCAAAACAAAAAACCAAGGCAGGACCATTAATGGCCTCGCAGTATGTTGAGGTTGACAGAGCGTAACACCCGAGCGATTCGCAGCGATCCACACATCCGTCCAAAGGCGTCCCCCTTTTTCCATTCACCTTGCAAACAATCGACTGCAGGATCCTGGCTCTCCATCCATATAACAATCACTAATCTCTCTATACACATTGATAACACCATACTAATCTAATAACAGTCTCACAAACAAAAAACATATACTATACTATATATCTGTAACTCTGACTGATCACCAATACTTATTTTCAAATCAGAGGTTGCATTACTGCAAAATCCCTCCAGTGTTGACGTGTTGCATTCAGGTGTTACATATTATTCTTACTGTCTACAGATAGCTTTAGCTGGGATTAATGAGGTTTCTCCTGTTGTCACCACAAAAGGAGAAGACTGGAGACAAAATAAGACCAGCCTGTAGTAATAATCTCTGCACAGAAGATCACTTTCCAGTGCTCATTCTAGCAGACCTCCTCCTGTGCAAACATACTCATTTGGCAGTAATATTTCAGTAGAAAATTGTTCCCAATAAGGATGGCTGGCATGAGGGTCTGGGCTTTTTTTTCTACAAACCAAATGACATAAAACTTCACTGTATTGGACTGGCAACCTCAGCAGTGGACGTCACATCTTAAAACCTCCCCCAGAGGAACTGAAACTATCTGTGCAGCTGGATGGCACAAGAAGCAAGTGGGAAAATATATTTGTTTTGTCTAAAGTGTGCCTGCCAGAGTTCGTCAGCCCCATAAGTGTCCAGTAAAACCAGTCTTAACCCATAACCCATCTGCTGCATCGTGTTAAATGACTACTATAGAGGAGAAAAACTTCCAAATGACCACCTTCAGACAAAGCCATAAAGTCAAGCAGACGAGAAGCACAACGTGACGGAGGGAAAGATTTTAAAATGCCAACAGTCAGAGAAAATGTTTTCTTGGTTGTAAACTTGACTTCGAGAAGCTTGACAGGAGAGAGGGCAAGTATGAGACAGAATGACTGATTGTCTATTTGAGCTGTAAGAAGAAACTGTCCTATAATCATTGATATACTCTATATTCTGAAATTACAATAATATAAATAATAAAAAGAAATCAGGACGTGATAAGTAAAGTGAAGCTCTACCAGAGCCACTGGATCCTTGTGACTTACAATTTTTCCAAAAACAAACATCCATAGCACAAAATCATAAAGCTACAAAATAGTTCAATACAGTGAAACAGCGAGTCATTTACCCATATATTTTCAGGCATTTTGAATAATGGTCAACATCTCAATAATTCACTTGAACAGCTGGATTAATCCATGGCAAATCGAATAATAATCTTTTTTCTTTCTCAAAAGCTTTTATAAGACTGATAAGAGGCTGAACTTGAGAACAGAGCCCCGGTTCTCTGGGGGTTTCTGTGGCCAAATACAGGTGGTGAAATCATTAGGAGTCTGCCTCTGTTCCTGAGGGGTCTCTTCAAATGCTAGCACACCTCATTTTCCAGGGCCTGTTGGGACCCTGGTACTCTGGAGCACACAGTGATGATTTTCAGATCAGCTGAGGCAGCAACAAAACAAAAAGCAACTGGAACACATTTATATAAGCTGCTATAAGCAGACAAAAAAAAAAAAAAAAGTATATCACATCACATGAATGTTTATGTGAGGTTAAAAGCACCGGGAGCATGCTTGTGACTTTACATTTGCATAAAACTAATTTCAAGAGATCTCTAAAGTATTATTCTCCCTCTTCAAAAACTTAAGTTGTCATCACAGGGACATCTGAGTGGCTTCTTCTTTTATCTCACTTTAACAAGCCCCTTTGGTCCAGAGTTACATTCAATGAAACATGTACCGGTATATTTTGTATATTTTATTTCACTCTAACTATTTTAATAAAGCTATATTTATTTATTCATTTTTAATATTAAAGGCTCAATTCAATAACACCCATGTCTTCCAAGGATGCAAGCTTCGGCTGCAATCTGCAAATACACAGGAAGTAGATCACAAAGCTGAAAATTGCCAATAAAATGAGTCAGATTCTGCTTATTTAATATTGAGAGGAAAAGATCAAGAGAAAAAAAACAAAACTCAGCACCCAAAAGGGCCCAAAAAAAATTCAGCCAAGTCACGTTTTGCTCTTCTGTGTCACCGGACAATAATAATTGCGTTATTTCAAGCAGGCTGCATCCAAAGCTCTGGGAGGCTTTCAGGATGGAAAAATGAAAAAAAAAAAAAGCACCACAAGGGACGAGGAGGCAACACTCAATGGTCCCCACTGTGAAACTGTTTGAGAAATTGCTTTTAACACCTTGCCCAGCACTCAGTAAAACTAATGACCTCCCTGGCCAGCATGGAGGAGACCTTTCCTATTAAATTATCCTTTCCACCTCCTGTTTGGCATTTTGTGCATTTTATTTCAGCCATAAGTCTTTGGTTGCCCCTCAAAATAATACACAGTTCATGCATGTATGAGTCAAGCTAAAAAAAAAAAAAACCTGATGCTGCTTATGTAATTATAAGTTAAATAACTATACTATTTTTGAATCCCTCAGTGTGTAGGTAGTGCACGGCTTAAAAATAAACAGAGGCTCTGAAAACCCTCCAAGCCAAGACATCCAAAGTGCAATTAATCACAATATGTAAAAAACGCATTTTTACTTATGTGCTAAGTAATGTTGTTCAACAGTTCAATTTGACAGATCAGAGATAAACAATCTCAATTAAATTAAACAAACACTTAGGGAGTTTGGGTTAACATTTTGATAGAGCATCATAAAATTAAAAATATGCAGATTTTAAAGTACAAAATAGGTTTCCATAACTGATTTGCTGCCTTACAGTAAGTTATTAAAAATGTATTAAATGTCAATGAGGTAGACTTCCCTTTAAAGTATGTGGGGTCAGTTAGAAATAATATTTGGTAAGAGGTCATGAAACTCATCGAGCACAGTGGATTCCAAATAGCACGAGACACTTAGAGGAGCCAAATATGCATTTGATTTAGGAAGGAACAAAAAGAGCAGACGATGGCTGGCTACCGGCCAAAGAGCCTGGACAAACTAAATGACAAATGTAAAAGCTGCAGCCAAATTTCACCAGTATTTGGCTCGCAGAGGGCAGTCATTTCCGAGCCTGTTTAAGCAGTCACTAAAGCTTTTCAAACAGCCAGCGTGTTCTAGCTCATCAAGTTCAACCGTGTCTGTCCGTGGGATGGTGCATCAACACTGGGGCCAAGGTGATAAAAATTTCTGTCGTACAAGAACTTAAACAATTACACCCAGCGGAGACACAAGGGCAAGCGTATTCAGGAGAGCCCCAGCTGCACCAGAAGATGAAGGAAAAAAAAAAGAGAACACCTGCGCTGACGTGTACCTAAAGGCTCAGAAGAACATGTCTCACTCTACAAACTCTGCCCCACCCCTGGGTGTCACAACAGACTGCTGAAGAAGTGGAGAGTTGCACCTGCCTTCATGGCCTCAAGCAAACATTCGTCTGTGATGGTAGGAACCAAAAATAAACCTGGTCATTTCTAACAATTAACAAACCTTGTTGCAAAGGTTTCTTCTCTGTATATTTATTATCAAATAAGTGACTTACCTATGTCTGTGCTCGTCATGTCCTCCCTGTCCATGTATGACCACCTGTCCAGAGGCATGCTTCCCCTCTTTGGGCGAGTCAATATGAGGGATGAGCACATCCTCCAAGCCCAGGTCAAAGCGCTTGTGCTTGGAATTGTCCGGGAGGAAGAAGAAGGCCCCAAAACATAAGGTGATGAAGGCACTGAGAATAAGGAGGAGGATGAACTTCTCGGAGAGCCTCAACGTAGCTCTGTGGTGCGGGAAGGAGGAGGCGCCCGGTGAAAGAGTGGGTATCCTGCGGCCCGACAGCGGCAGGAGAGCCGGTGTCGTCATGTTTTGACTGATGAAATTTAAAACTTAGCTCAGGGTAGGGGTCGGGGGGCAGGGTGGGGTGGGGTTTACAAGTGCCACAGGAGTTGTTGCAGCGGCATGCACCAGCTGGTTGACTTTATTATCTCATCCCTGCATTGGTAAGTCCAGAAACCAAAAAGGGCTGAGGTCCCTCAGTGAAGGAGTGACTGGTCAGCAGCAGAATGGTCATGACGATTCTGAAAGAAGAGACATCAGAGATAAAGAGTTAGCATTGAATTCAAAGTTGACGAGTTACCAATATTTCATTAAGATCTATTTACATTGTAGTTACCAGAGACTCGCCACCATTTAATACAAATACAAATACAGATCTTTTCCTCCCTTCATTTTAATCACCCTACATCCACACAGGCAGCACACAGAGCTGCTACCCTTTATAGTCTTTCCTTTAGTTGTCATCTCTCCACCTTAGCAGCACGTCCCTTGTAACCACTAGTATCATCTCGCCAAGCACTCTGACAAGCTTCTATAGAGCCAATTACGATCACACATACACGCTGACAACTCAAGAAGCCGGGGTGTCATATATCAAGTGATAACTGAAATATTAGAGCAAAACAAAACAATCCCCTCGCATGCTATGGTGAATTAAGCAACATGTCATCTCATAAATAAATACCTCACAATCTCTCCCAGTCACACACACACACACACACACACACAAAAAAAACACTTAATCCTTTGACCTAGAGAAACAAATGACAAACATATTTTCCAGAGGCTTAAGGTATCACGAGGCTGTGCAATATCGAAGACCAAACCATCACCAAACAACTGCCCTCTGTGCATACTCTGCCATCTCTGCCAGCACTAACACTGCAGGACGAAGCCAGCTTTCTGTGTTTGTTTCCTACGAGTGCCACATAGCTTGCAGGTATACATATCGGGATTAAATGATCTCAGAAATGACGGAGATGAAGAGCAAGCTCAGCCTACGTACAAAACACCCTCCTGCCATCGGAGTCGACCGGAATGACAATTCACAGTTGTGTGGAAACCTTTGGCAAGAGGGGCAGGACATGCAAGCTAAGTACGCTGCATCACTGTATGACATCTGAACTTGGAGCCCTTCAAGCAAATACCCATGTGGCTGTACTTCACTAGCCCGTAATCGCATATGTAGAAAGACATGGAGCAAATGTTTGGTACCACTCAGCAGCTGCTCCAAGTGCTTCTGCGAAGGATGGATGGAAATAAAAACGAGTAGCCCCTTTAAAGACTAGCCGGAAAAAAAACGGTCGTAATAACGACTGTATTCACGTATTAAATGTCTGAGATGATGTGTTTTAGTCAGTAGTTTTCCATCGGGTCTGTGTGTAGCTACGATGTCTCGGCGTCTCTACGCTGAATACCAAGTTCATTCTCTGGCAGTGCCAGTCTGTGTGAGCTGATTAGCCGATACAAAATGCTAGCTAACAAGCAAATGAGAGGCTAACTTATCCGGCTAACGATGGCTAGCAGGGGAAAAAAAACGAGCAACGGTAAATAAACAGCCAGGCAGCAGTCAGGAAGAGACGTGGATTTAAGAAAAATATTCCGACATACATGTTTGGGCTCGCTGACATTTTAGCTATCCCTTGATAAAGACTGAGCTGAGAAACCTGCAGCCTGCTGAGGTGCTAGCTATTAGGCTAGGTTGCTAACGCTAGCTAGCTGGTTATGAAGTGACAGAGGCGGTCTCTTGTGTGGACGCCGCTCTGCTGCTGCTGCTGCTGCTGCTGCTGCTGCTGCATCACCACCTTTCTCATTTGCACGGTGAAAATCGATGCCAGTCAAGATTCCCGGTCCGCCGTTTGGAAGAAGCCGCTGTAGCAGGTGTCCTCATGTCCACGAATGTTAACACCGCCGTACCCTGCTCCGGCTGAACCGTCCGCCGTCAGTTCAGAGCCACATAGCGTTACAGCTCCGAGGACGCTGAGAGGATGTTGATGACTGGCCGCTGTGTTGGACTGCAGCGACGGACTGACTGAACTGCTGCTGCTCGGTGATCCAGCATCAACTACTCAGCCTGCCGACTTAGGGACCGTCTGACAATTTCGTTTGGCAGAATTATAATGTGTAATATAACATATAAGTGTGGTGTGGGAACAACTGTAATAATCAGTGATAGCAATTTGTAATGCCTTAATGCAGCGGTACAATGCAAAATTTCCAGTTTTAGAAAACCAAATATGCCAAAATTTTACTTAAGTGAATATACTTAAATATTTTTTCACCACTGATCATTTCAATAAATTTGCTTACAAATAAAAAATACACAAGTATTAACAAGAAAATGCACTTTAAGTATCAAAAGTAAAAGCACCAATTATAGTATTACAGTGTGTATGTATACAATATTATATCAACAATTTTGATAATTATTACATTTTCAAGTAAAAATCCCAAATATTTGATGATTCTAACTAGATTTATGTTTTATTTTATTTTATTTAAGACAAAATAGTGCCCCCTGTAGCTCTAGAAGTGCACCCCACTGACACATTAGGTTTTGTTGAAGATATTATGCATGACAGGAGAATGGACCAGGGTCCATCCAGTTACACTGTGGGGGAATAAAACATGGCTATAGCCTACAATTTTACTGTCATAAATAATTTGGAAATGATGTTTTGGAAAAGAGGGTGTCTGATGTCTTGAGATCAGATGGGGTCCAAAGCGAGATGGATGATCATCATCAAGGTGTGTGTCAACCCCAAAAATGATGCACACCGCCCTCCATACTTTCACTTACAAATATTTGACTTGTATTGACATCATCCGTGCCCTTGGAAGACAAAATCCTTCTGCCAGGAGTTTTTAACATTCAATCACTGGTGTTTTAGATATTGTGTATGATATATAGCACATCTGAGCAGACAAACAGAAAAGACCAGATTCATAATCTTAACCATTTCATCCTGGAGGGCCACAATTTGGATCATGTGTGGGGAGGGACCGTGGGGGCCCAGTGTCAGATTTCATTAATGAGGCTCACATTTAGCTCTCACAACCCTGCAAATATCTGCAACTTTTTATTTGCACAGATTTTCTGTAAACTGCAAATCACTCAGTTGTAAAGAGCAAAACTGGACAGCATAAAATGTCAAGGTCTTTGTTTCCATCATTAGGCTAATAAGTGTCTCTCAGCACTTACGAACTTAAAGAGATTTTATGGCCCAACAAAGAACAAAATGTCTTCTGGTTCTTTCCTCAATATTCTGAACTCAAAGATCAACTTCATTGTGCAGACACTAAACTGTTAAAGATGTTGCTATTAAACATTAGAGAACTGAGAGCAGGATTGCTATTATATTACTGTAAAATCTACTCAAAGCTGTCGTTTTCTATAATGATGAAAGAGTAGCAGTTTATTACTGTTTATTTACACTTTTTTCACAGGGGGTATATTTGCAGATTTTGACTGTAAACTGCAGTACATATATAATACTTGCTATTATAAGCTATTGATTAATGACCTGCTAGCAAAAAGGACTACAGTGATTAATTTTTTCATAAACTAAATCCTTGGCAGTGTTGCTATAAAACTCTATGTTTTAGTACACTGAATAAACATGGTGTTTGAAATTGCAACTTAAAATGTTGAGGCAAATAATACGGCTTCAGAGTGTCTTTTCAAAACATGTTTCTCTTTATTAAACTTGTGAAAAACTGTGAAAAGCTTTTGTTGAAAAAAAAAAAAAAGCCTGTGTTACAAGCTGGAGGTGTGGAATTGGAAAAATGTATGCAATTACCAGGCAGGGAGGCTCTAATGAAAAGATGCTATCAAGTTGCATTGTGGGAAATGTAGGCTCAAGTGTTTTAAATCCCTACTAGTGCAATACTAAATCATTGTAGTAGTAAATTCTAATATTTCGGAATTCAATAAGTATAGGTACATGTCCAAGTCAAAACTGTGTCCGGTCATCTTTTTACGTAAAGAGACAGTTTTTTAAATAGAGCCTCAATAAATAATGTTCAGTGCAAAAAGGACAATCTCACTGTTAAAGTCAAGATACACAGAGAGTGAGGACTTCACCACTGAAGACTGAACCAACCAGCAGACACTGGCAAACCCTTAAACAAAAAAAAACAACAACACTCAGACAACTGACCGGGATGAGAAACATCAGAGAGAGAAATTCAGTTGATGTTTTACAGCAGCACGCTGCTCTATCGACTACACTGCCTGGATCTGTACATCATACATGGTCACCACACAAAACTGAATAACCCTATCAGATGTGCTCTCCTTTATCAAATGCAGGATGAGCTGTGTTGCCAGGAAGGACACAGTTTATCATATTAGTCCCCTGGCGTATGCCGAGAACTTTCCTTCCTTTTTTTAACCATGACAACGAGTGCTCTGTGTTTTTTTGTTTTTTTTCATCAGAGAGGCAACGCTGAATATGAGACAGGTGTCACTTTGCTTTCAGGAGCGTTTCTTCCACTCTCAGAGCAGTTTTCCCTTCGCCCTGGCCAAGAACACTCTCCCAGCCAAGAGCTCGCTCGGCTTTCTCCGCAAGTGAAGGGTGTAATTTGTTAGAAACCTCAGCGATGACACTTCTCCTGCTGCTGAATAGCTGGCTTTCCTGTGGTGTGACTTGGGGGAGGGCCACAAACCTGGTTGAACCAGAAACCGTTAAAGACTTGCCACAGACAAAGGTGACCATGATTTGTTCCACAGTCTTTTCGCTTCGGTAGAACAGAAGGAGAATACAAGGCAACCACATAAATATAAAAGCCACCATTTCAACATAAGTACATATTATTCAGAAACGGATGATTGAAAACATAGAGGGTGTGAAGGCCTTGAGCGGCAGTAAGTGGATGTGCAGAAGTACTGCTGTATCTCCGCAGTGACAGCCTTTGAATAGTTTTCAAAGGGAATACTTCTTTGATAAAAATTTTTAAAAAAGTCATTCTCGTGAAACCTTTTCACAGTGAGGTCTGTGGAGAGTCCAGAGAAAGATGGGACACTGTTTCTGGAAAGAGACGTTGCTGTTGAATCTTCAGTAGCAAGCCACACTAGTAGTGCACCTCTGGTATTGGCTCAACATGTGTTGCGTGGAGTCATGGATGGATGAATCTTATCGACTTTTTTCTCTTGCCACCATGAGGTCGACTTTTTTAGTTTTTAGTTTTTAGTTAAATGTCTTGACAACTATTGGATGGATCGCCATCACATTTCATACAGGTCCCCGTGGTTTCCTGAGCATCATTCATAAAAAGTGATCCCTGGCTTTCTAGCACCATCATCAGGTCAAATTTATACTATATACTAGATACCAGATACTATACTATCATATCCTAAACACCTGCAAATCTAATGACATCCCCATCAGCCTTTGCTCTGCTTTGCGTTTAGTGCTAATTAGCTAATGTTAACAAGTTCACTAAGACGGTGAACATGGTTCCTGCAGAGTATCATCAGCATATTAACATTGTCTTTGTGAGCATGTTAGCATGCAGACTTTAGCATTTAGCTCAAAGCACCATTGTGTCTCTGTTAGCGTGCTGTAGACTGTTTTTTTAATGCTTTAGGGATCATGAAGAGCATTTCTTTCATTTACTCAAATTCTTATTTACTCGTTTATTTTTTGTAATTTGTGTTAAGTTAATCAATTACATATTTACTAGTGCAGAGCTACATTCATCTTATGATAGCCTGTATATTTCCTTCTCTATCAATCAATCTCAGCAAATGAGACTACAGCTCATTGAAATACTCGGAGCCGCTCACTTCTCCAGCAGAGCTCTGCGTTTGAAAAGCAGGATTGTATTTCTTCTCCTTTTCTCTTTCACTGTGCCTGCTCCATATTGAAGTAGAGCTTAGCAGGCAGTTAGACTGCACTTTGATACTGTCAGCCCACATACCAAAGTGAGCTTTTCCCTGACAGGTAATCTATCCAGGTATATACTCCAGCCACAAAGACAGTCCCAACATTTTGCTGAGTGTGGAGACAGCCAGCCGCTGAGTCCATCAGCTGGTCCTTGAGCTGCTGCCGGCTGGGGCCTCGCTCTCCGCAGCAACAACAGGACCGTGGGGGTGTCTGATTTACAGGACACCCCTCAGTGAGTGAATTAGCGGCAGCGCTGCGGCGTGCAGAAGCCGTCGTCACCGCAGTGAGGACCTCCTTTGTGACAGGCATCACTGTGAGTCACCCAGTCATCACACACTGTCATCAGCAAGGAGGGCCGGTTGGGTTTGATGCCAGGGCCGGTGTGGGTGCAAGACAGACACACAGAAAAAAAAAACAAAAAAAAAAAAACAAAAGAGCTGAGCAGACACAAAAAGGCTGACAGCTTCCAAATCACAGCCAAGTTGCAGAGAAGGAGGATGTGTGGCGGTGAGAGGAGGAGGGTGTCCTTTGCTTCAATGCATCTTTGATTATCATTGTCAGGAGGGATGGATGGACTGGGAAGAATTTATCGCACATTTCACACACAAATAGAACAACGCTGCGGAGACAAAACACTCGTTCCATATTATTTTGTGGAAAGGATGAAGAATAAGCAGAAAAAAAAAACCACAATCAGAAAATGTTACGGGATCGGCCTTGGTATGACATTACATATCATAACCACGGCAAAACTCTGCCTTTCCTTCAGCTCACTGCTTGACAGAGTGAAATGGTGAATTGTGCATCGTGTGCCGGATCAGAGCGCCTGAGGGAACCCGCCTGTCAGGGCAAGGTCAACTGCAACCTCTGGCCCTGGTGGGCAGTGGCGTGGGGATGTGTCCGTAAAGGAAATGTGAAATGTGCAGAGGAGGGGTCCTACGACGAACTCTCGATTTTTGACATTACAGCTCATGGTGCGATACTGCACCTTCTCACAAGTGATCATGAGTCCCTGGAGAGAGTGTGGCATGATGGGTAGATAAACTCTGTCCACATAGATTTGCAGAGCATATCTTTTTTTTTTTTTATGCCATAGTGCAGGGACACCTATCTGACAAATGATACGGGAGGGTGGGGGTCCTATCTCTGTCACTGTGGCACAGATTTGAATTATTACAATTTTAGCATTAGTAGCTCTTCCATGGCCGCGAGGGGTTGTTTTGTTCTTGGTTGCTGCTTGTGTTTTGTCTCCCTTCAGGTCCTGGTTTGGCCGAGTTCGCATTAGTGGAACTGGGTGCACCTGGCCAGTCCATCCATAAGATCATCTGTCCCCAGTTTTCTCTCTCTCACTCCAGTGCTGGATCTCCCCCTTGCACCACATGGAGTACTTTTTATTTCATACAACATACAACACCACCCTTTCGTACATGCACTCGCTAACACCACTGACTTTCTGTTATGTAAATAAATGTGATTTGTTCTTTAACCGTTTGCATTTCCCTCCTTCTGTCACGGCCTAACAGCTGGGTCGTGACAGCATTATGTTTAATCATTTTAAATCACCCAAACTCAATGATTTCAATATTCTTTTTAGATTCTACTTAAGTGACAACATCACATTTCACAGTAGATTTCAAGGAAGCATTTTCACACTTTTTAGTGAGGTATTTGTCTTATTATATAAATATGAGTTTTAATATTTGTATGCCTGAACTATTGCAGTAAATGGAGAACTGTAGATGTGTTGTGCATCAAAACTGAATGTCCTTGTAATTCTTTACTAGAATAATTTTTAAAAAGTTCAGAAGTCTTTAAAAGTGATGATTAAAATCAAAAATTTGCTGGAGAGTTTTGTAAGTAGATCCCCAGACAGTCAGGGAACCGTCATATTAGCCATCGTTTGGTGAGAGCAGTTCATGTTTCACCTCTCAGTTGATAGCAGCCTCGTTTCACAATGACACTCCTGAAATGCCGTCTGTGCAGACCAGCGGAGAAACACAAACCCCAGAGTGGCTTTCAAACACTCATTTACCCTGAAATAGAAAAGGAGAAAAGAAAATTAAGACATAAGGCGGAGATTCAGGTGAGAAAACCAAAACATGTGCACAGTAAATCATAAAAGTAAAACATCAGAAATGCATATTGCATATATAACAATGAGCAGCTGGAGTGAAATGAATTCAAAAAGCTCTGACACAGAGACACAAGAAGCATTTTTACAACTCACTGCATCAATGGTTTTATGGTTTTTGAGGTTTATTTTGTTTCACAGTCACAGTGAAAATATTATTTAGGTATTTTTATGGTGCTATATTTTAGGTGTACTTGTGAAACACTTGTGTTGCCGTAGAAATAAAGTGTACTTGTACCATTTAAGACTCAAATAGATGAAAAAGATATAAGGGCATAAAACAGACAACCACACACATTAAAAATAACCATCATCCATATAAAATCCTCGTCATTATTAATAATCCATTTTCACACAACAGCGCCCTCACACCATCACTGTGACTGTAAGTGTCTTTTTATACCTTCAGGCACTTTCACAACATTCACTGAATTAACATGTCACCGTCACAATTTATCGCCATGGCCGCAGTGAAGGTTATTTCAGAGGCTGTATTTATTGGACAGGATTATATTGTTCAGTGGCCACGTATATGCAGCGATGTACTTTTCCTAAAGTGTGTTCCACTCTTGAACCATCCTTCATGGGCATCTGTTACTGATTTTATGTAGCTGTAATCTTGTTTTTTTAAAAAGATGGATGTGCAGTTTGTAAACCAAGGTCTTCACATTGTTCCATCAGCGTCCGTGGACTGGACCGCAGTAGCTAACAAACAAACAGGCTTTATTGGCTTTTACCAACTCCACTGTTTTCTAGCAGGAGCTGGTTAAGCTCCATTTAGAGCTCAGTGAGTATATTACTGTCATGAAAGTCGCCTAACCTCTTTGTGTGTAATCAGGTTACACAGTGTTCAACCTGAATGACCTGCAGCCTCTTAGCCTCTGTTGATATCACTCACACACACACACACACACACACACACACACACACACACACACACACACACACACACACACACACACACACACGGTTATTCTGAAGGAAGGCATGATTTTCTCTGATATAAACATTGATTCTTCTTTAGCATTTCTACGTCAGTGGGAGTTGCATGCTTTTATTTTGAAGAAAGCCTCTGTCAGAGCTGCATTTTATTTTACCGACCAATTTTTGTGTGTCAGAAGGATTTGTTTTTCTTGCATAACTTGTCCTGGAAACTATAGTCTGTGACTATATGAATTATTGACACCATACTAATCAAGATGAATTATTCACATCTTAACACACAGGGATTCTCCAACAGGGATTTATGTAAAAGTGAGTTCATATTGCCAGAGTTCCCAGAATGAATTTCACGTGACCTTCAATGCGAATGATTGTGTGTGTGTGTGTGTGTGTGTGTGCGCGTGTGCGTCCCGACTTGACAATGACAGAAGCCTGTGCTGTCTCTTGCAGCCTGGAGATAAAGTGTCTCTCAGAGAAGGATGTCAGGTGCTGTCACAACACTGGCTTTGAGGTAGCACGATGCTGTGGTAGGTTACCTGCATCTCCAGCAGCAACAGTTTATTTCTCTTTCTCTTAAAATATGCTGTGCCAGTTTTAAGGTGAAGTCATTCTTTTTAGACTTTATAATGAGAGGATGACCACACAACTGAATTTATCCTGTGTTTTGACCTGTGTCGGTCTTTTTCAAGGAGATATTTACACAAGTATCAGCTACAGCATTAAATAAACATAACACCACCAACCAGCAGATGTTGACAACACAAGATGGATGGAAAGTGAAGTGATGATGTGTCACACCTCAGTTTCCTACATCTTGCCAGAAATATTTCCCTAAAAGTTTCCCCGCTTTCCCAAAAAATGTTGAAGGAGCTTTTTGTAAATTCTGCTATTGCTACATGTTAGCAAAAACAGCTGTTTACTTACCAGCCGTTGTTGCATTTGCAAGACCAGAGGTGATAATAATACGCCCTCTGAGCAGCACTACTTCTTCAGAGCAGGCTGGACACTACTGTGACTCGGTATCGGAAAGTGATGTGACAGTCCGACCAGGCCAGGGCTAGCTGGTTAGCATGCTAACTTCAGTAGAAGAAAATAAGTGATAGAAATAGAAGCAAAACAAGAGGGTTGCTTCCCACCTCTGGAGGCAGCTGTTGGTGAGTAAGGGAATGAAGTTTGCTGCTGAACTTGCAACGTTTGTTCTAGACTGTAAGTAAACAGCTGTTAATGCTAACGTTGGCTATGTAGCAATAGCAAAACTTACAAATAGCTCCTTTATACCAAGAGTAAAAACTGTTGGGGACTCCTGTAACGTCTCCTTCACCTGCTTCAGCAAATCTTCCTCATTACGACTCCATCCGGTCCAGAGCTCTGCAGAGACAGAAATTAAATGTAAATCTCATGTTAAAACAGTTGTAACCTGTCACGTTTAGGATCAGTTTAGCTTCTGCTGCTCTTGCTCCTTAACTGTGGAACAACATTGCAAAGGCTCAGAGAAATAAAAATCTGTGCAAATGATTAAATGCCATCTGAAAACCTTCTTTTCATAGGCTTTTTTTGGATTTCATGACTTTAAATTTGGTTGGTTAATACCTCCTTGTTTTATTTATCTTGTCTTCTCTGTCTCTTTTTTGCTTCTGTTATAAAAAGGGCTATAAAATTGTTTGTTTGCTTGTTTGCCCACTTCTCAAACAGGAGACAAAAATGAATAAATAAAGGAGTTAATTACATCTCACATGGGGGAATATTAAATCAACAAAACATCCAGAAACCACATGCTTATATCATCAAGTTTTCATTACATCTAAATCCCCAACACTGTATGAATGTGAAAATGCTGTTTTGCATGTGATAAACCACATAAACCTTTGCAGTCTTTATAAATGTATGTAAACAAACATGCCCATATATGGTGTTTTTATAGATGGTCATAATTCATAACATGTAAAAATGTCCAAAAAAATGTATTCACGCATTATATTACACGTGTGATAAATTCTTATGTGCTTCATTATAAGGTGTTATGATTAGGATGATGATTATTATTATGGCCCCCCTTCCCTCTGGCTTCCTGTTTGAACGCTGGAAGCTAATTACAGGCTCCTCTACTGCTGAACCTTCTATAACTCTTCTCTGGAAAAGCGTGATAGGCAAACCATGAAAACATAAAAAAAAAAAAAAAAGAAAAGAAAAAGAAAGCACCAAATGTAAAAAGATTAAACATAAGAAAATATGTCTCTTGACTGCGAGACAATATTGTATCATGATCGTTGGTTCAAGGTACATTACTTGGGAGCTCAATGGAGGGTGAAGGAGGTTTATGAGGTCTGGCATAAGTCCTTCTCTCTGGGGTGCGCAGCAGCAGTTAGCATCCTGCCATTTGCAGAGCACTGTCATTGTTCAATGTGGTGTGTGTGTGTGTGTGTGTGTGTGTGTCAGTGGCTCAGATCCTACTGGACTGAAGCCACTGAAAGTAAAATAGGGAGGAACTGAAAGAAGTGGGAAATCAATAATAAAGGCAGGGTTTGAACCACTCCATCATCTTTAACCCACACCTGCCGTCACCTAATGGTAGCGCTTGTGTGTGTGTGTGTGAGTGTGTGAGTGTGTGTGTGTTTTCCCATACAGTGACCTCCAGTTTCCGGCTGTGAACCCCCCCCCCCCCCTCCAGCGTTGACTGCCATACGAATGGACGTCAGGCAATCGCTCATTTCCAATTTGCTGTAACTGAATTACTGTGTTTGATCAAGCAGTGTCACCACCACTGACATCGCTGATGGAACTTTCCTCTGTGACGGGTTTTAGTGGAACAGGTCCCCATTCATCAAACATTCATAGTAAGAGAGTCAATCTTTAACCGCTTAAGGCATTTTTCATGATAATGCAGTATTCATCAGGAGCCTCTTAGCGCGCGGTGGCTCTGGTAAAGACGGCTTTTGAGAACGCTGATTATGAATGATTTGTAAGAACAAGCACGGCAAACTTAATGTCACAGGCAGAGGGACATGATCATTAGTTCTGGAAGAGCAGGCAGGGGAGAGTGGCTGTCTCCTGCCACCTGCTGGTTCAATGAGGGATTCTCAAGCTCATTGAACTGTGAGAGTGTTCAAATATGCAGCTACTGAGGGCGAGATTACAGCTCTCTAGTGTTTTCTGCAAATCACTATAAATTAGTTCAGTTTAATTGCAACCAGGGATGTGGGAGAAAGCTTTTACAGTTTCAGTTTGATTTAAAATCTCTCCCCGATGTTTATATTTACATACATACATAAAAAATGTGAAACATTTGGCACATTTCTTTTTCTCAGTTAAAATATAATCACTTGCTAACACATGGAAACACAGGGTTAGCTATAATGGCTGGAGGACAAAGGTCATATTCATGTTATTAATTAGCTTCAATGTAAAAAAAATAACAAAAAACAAGGATTTATTTCCACTAAAATAGCAGCAAGATTTAATAAAAACTTCTTGTAAATTAGAAATGTATGAATTACCTTTTCCTCTGAGGCAGGTGTGTTGCTTGATTGTTCGTTTTCTCTCAGATTCCAGGACTCAGTGTGTTCAGTCGTGTTCATGAGGTGCTAACTATAAGACACAAGCTATTCAGAGGAACTAAAGAAAATTGTGAGTGAGAAAGAGTTGCTTTGTTGCCTTGTGGTTGGGTTATGGAGGGATGGTTACCTTTGTCACCTGCTGCACACGCAAAAATAATACTTAAAATGCTGTTGTATTATTATATGAGCGACTCAGAGCTGCACAGTTAAGCAAAATATAATCGAAAATCGCAATATGGTGAAGTGCAATATCCAAATCGCAGGAGCTTCGGTCTACAAATCATATTCTCCAGACGTAAAGGAACATGTTTGTTTAATACAAGACCCAACAAAAAAAAATCAGAATCAGAAATCGCATATCGCTATATCTGCCAAAATAATCTCAATATGATTTTGTTTTTTGCATATCGTGCAGCGATAGACGGTTCGCTGTTAATCCGCTTCTACCAAGGAATGGAGCAGAATTTTAAAACTGACACATACGAGACTTTATTTCATCGCACAGGCGAAAACTTCAACAGACAGACGAATGTACAGTCGGTGTGAAATGGGAGATATTATTAAAAACAAAATGCAGCAGAAACATAGGCGCAGTGTCATGGTGAAGATCTTGGACCACAAATGAAAGAGGTTAGTCTTCATGTTAAGGATTTGTACACGTCTGTTTGACAACGAGCAGATCTGAGCTAAAAAAAAAAAGAAATGACACATCTATTTGAACTCACACTCAAGATAAGGCACATTCAGAACACAGATACACACAGAGGCATTCACAGTCTCCTGAGCTTTTCTTTTTCTTTTAGGTTGGTGGTTATAAGTCAGTGGTTGTGTCACAGCCTCTGGAGAGGAGCAGCTTTGTATTCTGGGAGGAGGCTGACTGCACCTTCGAGCTCTCACTGTTTCCCAGATAAAGCCCTCTTCACTGGGGGGTGGGGGGGGGCGCACGGTGGAGCTGGCTTCTTAATAAAACTGCAGGAAACCCCAGTGTGTGCAGATTTTTAACAACAATGATAAAGCACTCAAGGTTAATATGTAAAAATCTTCATACACACACACACACACACACACATGCACGCACACACACACACACACACACACACCTGCAGCAGTAGGCAGCTGTTGTGGGCTGCACCTTCCCACCTTCACCGTAACCATGGAAATTAGAAGTGTTCACAGACACATTCCTTTACTTTAGTTAACAGTATATGGCACCACAGCACAGGCATCAATATAATCACTGCCTTGTACCTGTACTGTACCTGTAGTTAGCATAATGCAATCATATTATATCAGCTGCAGTAAATACTATCAATTTTGGTGGCTAATCATTTATTATTTGGTAATTATCACATACGCACATAGTTAATATGCAGCGACTGTTACAAAAAAATCAATTACCTGAAGTGAGGACGAAGAAATAAGGGAGTAATAATACTAATCTTATTATTAGGAAAATGACACTCAACCCATCATTTTCTCAGCATGTATCCATAACAACCAGTAAGTATGTCTACAAACATACAACCTCCAGTGAGGATCAGGAATCAGGAATCTCAGAATGAATCTGCAATCAGCTAAATATCGTTTGTTAATTACCAGTGATGACTTCAGATTTTTATATATTGGATTCGGAGTACTTAAAATAAAAACAATCACTCATCATGATGTAAATGCTGTCTAGTCTACAGGCTTGATAGTGTTGTCGGGATCACAGCCCAGAACAGAGATCAGTGTGGATTAATAAGAATTATTGTTCACTCCTCTCAGCGTCACTCTGTATCTCAAAAATATATTTTCTTTGACTTAAAGATGTAAAAAACACACAAGTATTAAAGTATAAAGAATAAACGGAGACGTATTTCTATAGCTGGGGTCAAATTGTAGAACAACACTAATTTAAAATCGGTAATTTGCTTTTGGTTTTCAAAGGAATGATGTGTAAAGCTATTTTTGAGGCTTACAAATGTGAATGATTTCCTTTTCTTTATTCATGGAACAATACAAATATGAATAAAAAAAAAAAGTAATATCCTTTCAGTTTTTAAAAGATTGGTTTAGAGAGTTTTTTTGAGGGTTAGATGTGTGAATAAATTTCTTTTCTATTGGTCGTTAGCTGAATTGATAATGTAATGAGGCATATATTAGCATTTTGCTTGAGACTGAACCTGTTCAGTCACTTCTTAATACACAGACCGATGACTTTGTTTTTGTTTTGTTTTCTGTCTATATTGCTTATATTTATTGTATTATATGTGATGACTGAATAAAAAAATCTATTACTATTGAAAAAATATCATCATCAACCTGTAATGAATGATGTAATTTACTTTCCCTTCACTTTGCCTCTTGTGTTTCAGTGAGTTCCTACATTAACCACAATGCATTTAAACAACCTCCGGGGAATGATCCTGTAAACTCTGTGTGCAGACGGAGAGAGATCAGGCGTCCTGTGGCGTCATGGTTCACAACAAACACACACTTCCTGGTGTAATTCTATCATGAACCTCAATGTTTCCATTTTAAAGAGTTTTACGTTTAAGATTTAAAAGATCGATTTCAGCACCTTTGAAATCAGCAGCTGCTTCAAAGTAAGAAAAAAAAAAAAGGGGCAGAAAATGGCTGATGAAAGAAAAGTGTAACAATGAAAAAAGCTAAACTCTCCCTTCTCCCAGCAACAGCTGCTGTGGTGCCCTTCAGCAAGGCTTTAGCATGTGCGGCACGCGCTGCTGTGATTGAAGCAAAAGGCACTCGACATAGATTGAGACACTTTGGTGTTTATCTTATATGCTGAGCTGGTAACTGTATCAGAGGTGAGCACTTTCAAGACTTTGATGTCCTGCTTCAGTCAGTGTCTTTGGAGCTTCACTTTCATCGTCTGACCTTCTCAAAGATTCACACCAGCCGCCCTTCACCCCCCCTCCCCCACCCCCCCCCCCCCTCCCCCCGCTGCTCCTCTAACCTTTTCGGTTGCCGCCACCTTCCATTAACTTGCATCATCTTCTTGCCGGGTCTCGTCTGCGGCGTCGCCTCAGAGCTCCACGGTCCGCAGGTGGCCGCGGGGGGAAACCGCGGCCAGCACGCTCTGAGGCAAACACTCGGACTGCTCCGCGGTGCTGCCACAACAGGACCAGTGGGGCTTCCCGGGGTGGCCCTTATGACCGTGACCGCAGCCTTTAAATCCTCCTGCCGTCAGACAAACAGGGAGGAGACAGACAGACGAAGACGGGAGATCAGAAACAACAGGAGTGACGCTGAGATGAAGGACAGAGAGGGAGAAATAAACTAAGGACCATTTATACTGGAGACGTGTGTCTGATTTAAATCATAACTTCGTCCTAAATGTGCTGCTGCGTGACAGTAATTGTCAAAAATTCAGGAATTTTTCAACATTTTCATCAATATCTCAGGAAATAATGTTTGGATCCTTAAAAAAATCATACATATTAACGGCATTGAGATCTATGAGGTTAAACAGTTTGGTGCAGATTCAGACAATAATCTGGATCTTGTGGCAGAAAACGTTTGGTCTTGAAGGAGGTATGCACAGAAACTACAAATTAAATGAAGGTAGCAACTCATCTGAATATTCTTATACTGTTGTATATCATCATCAACCTGTAATAAATGACGTCATTTACTTTGCTACTTTCACTTTACTTTGCCTTTTATTTCAGTGACTTCCTACATTAACCACGAGGCCTTTGAACGACTTCCAGAGAATAAATCCTGTGAGTAGATGAAGAGAGATCAGTTTCTTTTCAGCTGAAAACTGTGCCTCCTTTCTCAAAATGCAACATGTCATCTAGAGGCATGGTTCATAACAAACCTTTTAGTGTAATTGTATCAGGAGCAAATCTGATTTTTGTATAAATAAAATTAACTTCAATGCAACTGCACATGGAGAGTAAAGAGAGCATCAGATTACTGCATAATAAACCAGTTTCTCTCAGAAACAGAAGTCAACAGTCTGTTGTCTGTCCACGTCCTTCTTAAAAACAAAGTGAACCATTTTTGTTGTTTTTTATTTTTGTTCAATGTGAAAAACACCTCAGTGAAAAGTTTCCCTCCGATCGGACACTTTCAGGATGTCTTGTGTGTACCTGGCATGGTTCCTGGACAGCCACAGCGAGCCTCTTTGGCTCCTCCACTGGAGCAGAAGGAGCAGCAGTGAAACGTCCCACTGTGACGCCTCAACTTCCTCTTCACAGTCAGACTGAACGGGGAACCCTGCAGGAGGAGATGGGAGAGAGTCAGTGTCTGTCTGTCTGTCCGGGTCGACAGACACCAACACTACATAAAAACAGATGCAGGAAAGTGGCTGGATTCTTAAAAACTCAGGATGTCAGGATTATCAAGCATCCCATGTCGATTCCTTTAGTCAGGATGATGTTAACAGCCCCGAGGTGACACACTGGGAGCTGCCGGCAAGGCCACGGCTCAGCCCAGCATCAAATCAAACTACTTTCAAATGCATATCTCAGCTGAGAGAAGTAATAAACAACAACTGTTCTAAATTGTTTCGTACCTTGACGTGTTGAGCTTTGACACAAACCCACACTGAGTAGGTTCCCGGCCCCTCAGGTGTGTATGAAACACTGTAGGATCCGTCGTTGTTGTCGACCACTGTTGTCTCCACTGTGCTGAAGGAAAAGATCACAAATGATCTTATTAATGTTATAAAATATCACTGAAAAAATTAAGCTGACGACCAGTTTTGTTAAAGGTTAAGGTTATGAGTGTCCCTTTCTTAGACTTCATTTCCTGCCATTAAGTTTCCTCCCGACATTTCAGTGAATGAAACTTCATTCCTTCACTCACCAAGAAAACAACGGAAAACAACCCTCTTGTTTTGCTTCTGTTTCTATCACTTCTCTTTCTTCTACTGAAGTTAGCATGCTAACCAGCTAGCCCACTTTCCGATACCGAGTCACTGTAGCGTCCAGTGTTGCCGGAAGAAGTAGCTCTGCTCCGAGGACGTATTATAACGTCTTGTTTTGCAAAAGCAACAATGGCTGAAGCTGTTGGTGGGTAAACAGCTGTCAATTAATGCTAATGTTGGCTATGTAGCGATAGCAAAACTTACAAATAGCTCATTTCACGCTGGAAAGCTGTGGTGATCACTGAGATGTAACTGGTTTCACTACATTTCATCGAGGTAACTACCGTTAGTCTGGTGTGAGTAACCGCAGTTAGATAATGTACGTCACTTAAATTACAGACTGTAGGTGAAACACACACGCTGCCTTCACGTGGCTGGAAGAGTTAATTAACTAACTGGTAAGAAACAGATAATCACATATGAATCTTCCTGTTAGAATAAAACAGAAAGCAAAAGCATGAATTAAGTGGGTTTGTGTGTTTTCTTTTAGGTCACAAGAGTAACCCGTAACCATAGTCACAGAAATAGCACAGTACACAGATTTAAATTGCCCCGTTGACCTGCAACAAAGCAGCTGCTCAACACACAGTGAAAAACTTCACTTGACCAGTCTGGACACAAACACTTCAGTGTGCTGCTGAACATCCAAATACATTCCACGAGAGGATAAAACTTAATCGAGCCTCATGAAAATACCATGCGAGAGAACTTCAGTCTCTTCAGAATATTTCCTCTAACCTGAACTGAATTGAACCAGATCTGCTCAAGAGAGTTAAAACCCTGACACAGCAGGTCAGGCGGTGTCACGCGCTCACCAGTTTTTCTTCTCCTTGTGGACGACACTGACCAGGACGTGCTCCCCACCTCGCGCCATCTGCTCTCCAGCTGAGTCCCGGCACACCAGGGTGAAGCGTCCCTGCTGGCCCTCCCTGCCCCGCTGCAGACCTGCGACCGCCAGGAGTTAAAGGTTAGAGACGTGAATTTGATTGTCGAGCAGCTCGTTCCAAAATAAGGGGCATTGATCTGCTGCAAGCGTTTGGACCCCGGCTGCAGAGATTTACTCTCATTGAGTCACAAGAGCACGAGCAGAAAGACACCAAAACCTCTCACACAGGCAGAAAAGCACTGAGAGACGTGTGCACATCCAGAGAGAGTGGCAGAGAGGTCTCATACATCAAGGCAGAAATCTCTCTGACACAGTCACACCTGCAGAGAACAGTTTGCTTCGTAAGTATCTACGCACAAACTTTTGCAAACACACAAGAAGCAGGAAAACAGGAAGAACACAACGACTCGTCTCTTCAGGTTTTACGAGTGATCCTGCTCGACATTAGAAGAGGCACTCCATCATTCAGACACACCACAAACTGGAGACACTTTGTCTTGTGTCCCTTAAAGACTTCAGTCACACACTCCATCTCACCCACAAACAACCCCCCCCCCCATCCCCCCCTGCAGACTGCTTACATAAGCCACTTTCCCCTCTAAACATATGGTGTCTGCAGTCAGTGTGACTTCAGGCACAGCTGGGCTTCACTGCTGCTGACCACAGCTTTCCAGAAACGCACATTATCATTTAGTGTTCCACTAACTTGCTCTGCTGTGCTGCGGGGGTCACACTCGCTGATACAGATGTTCATCTGCTGCTGCTGCTGTTGTTGTTGTTGTTGTTGTGTTAAAGCTAACATCGTTTGTGTTCACATCAGTGATTAATGTTACTTGGCATTTTCTTGACACACAATTAGCCGTCCCATGACTAATGATCCTACACTGTGTTTTCATCTGTCTTTGTTCAGTTTTCCAGTAACTGCAGGCTGATCTGTTCGGACGCTGTTGCTAACGAATGGATTCAATGCTTCTACTCCTACAATATGTGCAAAGCTACAAACACTGCTCAGACTAATATTAATGCTACTTAGAGCTGCTGCAATTGATCGATTAATCGATCACTGCCAACTCTTTTGATAACATGTTGTTTTGAATCCAGTCTCTGGCTCCTGACACCGATTCGCTCGTCTTCACCTGGGCCCACGGACCAAACCTGGCAACACACGCAGCAGCAGCAGAAGAAGAAGAGCAGAGACACTGGATGAGGAGATGAACTGCTGATTGTCGAAGGAAGAGCTCCAATATGTGTCTGAAATCAAGTTGTTGCTTTTACATTTAAACAAACAAGAGAAATCTGAGATCCAAATATGGAACTATTATTTTAACTACTGCTGTTACTGGGGATCGATGTAACAACGCACATTTCTTCAAGTGCTGTATGAATCTGAGGTAAACTGGCAAAAGGTTTTATTTTTATACAGATCATGAGCTATAAAACAATATGAACTGCACTACAGTTATTTCTGAAATAGCTAATTTATTAATTGATTAGACCAGTGGCTCTCAAAGTGGGACCCCCAGAGATCCTTGAGGGGGACACTGGGGGACCCAGCAAAAAGGGGAATAATTTATTTTTACTTTAATTCCATCCATAAGAGAACCACTGGAGTAGAAAAATAATTAACTAAATTCTCATGTCAGACATTTATCAAGCAAAAAGGACAAAAATTCAGGAGTTTCATCTCCTCAAATGTGAAAATCTGCTGTTTTTCCTTGTTTTAAACAGTTGTAAACGATGTTGTTCAGACAAAACAACATGAAGAAGTCACATTGGGCTCTGGGAAATCATAATGGGCAAACAACTAATACAAAAAAAAATCTTAAAAATGAATAAATAATGAGAATAACTATTAGTTACAGCCCTGATTAAGATATTAAAATACTAAAGGGCAATGACACGTAAACACTGTGTAAGTCTGGACCTTTGAGTTCTCGCCATTTCTACATAATACAAGACATTCCCTTCACATTCCTGCTACTTTGACTTAAAATACAGAAATTAAAACCGCTGCCACCACAAATACTATCATTAGAAACTAATGGGTGTGAATTATCTGTGAATGTGTGTGTGTGCTCTCTGAGCCGAGTACCCAGCAGCTGTCACCATTACAGAGCCAGCTGTTGTGGCCCACATTTCACCTGTGCCGTGCAGCGCCGTGGTCCAGATCCACCATCTCAAACCCTCTTATCACTCACAGAGAGAGAGAGAGAGAGAGAGAGAGAGAGAGAGAGAGAGAGAGAGGATAATTATCGCTTAACTGCTCCTAATAGTCAACGCAGAAATCTGCCCTTCATCTGCCCCCCCGTAAATGAAGGAGCTGCTGTGAGAAGCTGATGTGGCTGATGAAAGTTAACTTGAGGGGGAGCAAACACATTAAAAGGTGGATAAAGATGGTTTAGCTGATAGCAGTGATACTGTGGATTTATAAAAAACCAAACCCAACACAAGAAAGGAGAAGTCTTTGAAACACAATATGGAAGTCAATTGGAAGGAGGTGTGGGTAAATGAAAGGTCACTGCAGGGTGAAATACTGTAATACACCCCGAGCCAGACCGACACGGACACAAACAAGAGCTTCACACAATACACAGACTGACCTTTCTGGCAAACACGGCAACAAAACAGCTGATCTTTGACACAGACGAGACTCTGAATAAAGTCTCTTTTACTTCGTACTTTCGTTCTGAGACGTTCACAGAGACAAGCTGCTGCAAAGCTCTGCTGCCTGTGTGTGTGTGTGTGTGTGTGTGTGTGTGTGTGTGTGTGTGTGTGTGTGTGTGTGTGTGTGTGTGTGTGTGTGTGTGTGTGTGTGTGTGTGTGTGTTGGAGGGCTGTAATTTGTGGAGGACCACATGACTTGAATTTTTTACATTTGTTTACTTTTTCTTCCTCTTGTGCGTTTATTGATTTTATTGTTTAAACATTCGTGTTTGTAATTCTCCTCGTTATAACTAAGTCTTGCTAATTGACACTTTGCCTCTGTGTCTTTTATTGCTTTGTTTTGTTTTTGTTTGTAACACTTTGTAACTCAGTTTTGAAAACTGCTGTATAAATAAATTTATTATTATTACTGAATGCGACAATATGACTTTATTTTTCTGTGCTCTGAGTGATTTCTTAAGGCTGCAACTTTAATTATCAATTAATTTGTAAATTTAGTTTTTTTTTTAATAACCATGTCTGTAAAAAGTCTCTGTTACAGCCCGAGGTTACGTCTTCAAAATTGCTTCTTTTGTCCAATAAACAGACTAAAACAACCTAAATATATTCAATCGACTAAACTACAACTATAATAAACAGAGTAAAGCTAATTTTAGTATTATTAATTAAGTTTTTCAGCACTTCACTGTTTTTAGATCTGTAATGCTTTTGCTATAATTTAGACGTACTGTACACAGACTGTCAGAGAGACAAAGAAAATCTGGTACATTCATGTGTTTATATAATTCCTTTTATATCATTCATATAAAGTTCACTTTGCTCCGGTCGCTCCTGGTGTTCAGTGAGGGACTGAAACTACATTTATCTTTATAAGAATTCATTCCTGTGGCTTGAAAATGTCCGGTAGCCACTTACAATGTCACCTGTGAGTTTCCCTTCTCTCTTTAACAGTGTGTGTGTGTGTGTGTGTGTGTGTGTGTGTGTGTGTGTATATATAAACACCGTCTGCTGCCTTCAGGCCTGTTGTGTTGCCTCAGCATTCCTTCGATCCCAAAGGAATTTCTGTCTCGGAGCCAAAGCACCCAGGAAGGAAACAATGGTCTTTAACTGCTCCAGTAGAAGTTGGTCCACCCCCCCACCCCACCCCCCCCCACCCCACTCATCATCCCCCCCCGGCATTTAAACCTGTCCCCTCCACCTCCCCACCCTCCTGCCTGCAACGACTCACACAGGCTGATCTCCAGCTGTAGCCTTAGACTTGTTTCAGGGCTAAATATCACTTTGAACAATAAATATACCTGTAATTAAGTGAATCCACAGATTTACAAAAGAAACATTCATGAAACATCTGTTATAAACCTGAATACTGCAATGACTAGGAAAACAACAAATCCCATTAAAGTCTCAATGTGGGAGTTTATTCCTGAGCCCATTGGTTCCTACTGAAAATAAATCTCTTACTCTGTTTTCATGTTTAAAACAAGTGATTTCTAAAACAGCTGTGTGCTTTATAACAAACATAAATAAAGTATTTTCAGCCACAAATTCAAACACATTTGTTGCACTAGTGAACATTTACATATGATGTATTTGGGATTGACTCATAGAATCCGGGGTAATAAAACGGTAAGTTGGTAAATGATGTGTTTTAATAGGTTTTGGATGGAGGTTTGTAGCACAGAGCAATAATCCATAACAAGCTTTACAATACTTGTCTGGTCTTTTTATAGGATTTGTTCTCGATAAAAAATATAAAACAACAACCTATAACCTGCCTTTAATTTAAATGAAAGGGATTAAAAACGGTGCAACTCTACCTATTAATGCCTGATCATGAACATTTCACAACTTATTGCAGGATATTAACCTGTGTTTTTATTTCTTTCTTTATTTGGATCCCGATTATCCCTCACTGATGTAACTGTTCTTACCCGAAGATCAAATAACTTTAATAACTTTTTCACATTTTAAAATAAAAACACTTTTATCCTAAGTTACTTATTGCTGTTAATAAAACCGATCCCTGTACATTCACACTGGTGCGTTTACCTTCCCCTTCGATGGTGCACTTGCTGAGGTCCGCTGTCTTAGAGTTGATCACCCCGACCACCGGGTAGCCCTCCACCTCCCCTGCTGGCTCCCCGGGCATGAAGCAGATGCTGCTGCCGTCGTCGGGGGCGACGGTCGCCGGGTGAGGGTCGTAGCCGCTCTCCACCAGACTGGTCAGTCTCCTCAGGGTCACTCCTTTGGCGCTGAGGATCTCAGCGTCCGACCCGCAGCTCAGCAGCCTCTCTGCGAACTCCACACCTCCTCGGACATCCAGCAGAGCCTGCTGCAGCTGAGCCCTCTGCAGGTGCAGCTGGTTCCTGGTGCACAGGCATAGCGGGAACATTTACATTATTCTACGGTTAACCCACAACAGCTAATTTTCAACTTGAGCATGAAAGTTGATGACTTTACCTCAGAAATAAAGTAAGCACCACATCTCACGTCCTTCATTCTGCTGATGAAGACCCTGAGATGTGGTTGAAAGCTTGAGGAAATGCTAGTAAGTAGAGAGTGAGTTCAGATCATCTTCTGAAATTTCAAAGTGAGATGAACTTTACTGACTTTACTCGAGGAGAGCTTTGTCTCAGAGTCAGTCAAATTAAAAGAGGAAGGTATCAAATTTTCATTAGAGATGAGGGTGGGGCCAAAAGTAGAAGTCCCCTCCACCCCCACCCCCACGGGAGGTCAGAGGTCAGGGTGACCTAGCCTACAGCTGAGAGAACTGAGAGCTTCTGCTCCTTGTTGAGAGTGTGAGTGGGACACAGGATCTGTGTGGGTTTAGTCATACCTGCGTTGGACACGGAGCTCCTCCAGGCGACGCAGCAGAGACAGGCAGTGGGCTTCCACAGCGCTGGCATAACCTCGCGCAAACGCCCTCACCTCGATGGCTGTCGCATCCACTCGTGCCTGCAAAGCCTCCTGGGATACTTCCACCTGTAGGAGAGTGAAGAGAAAGAATACATCCTCAGGATAGGAAGGTTTTAACATGGCGGTTGGTCTCTCCGACATTGGGATGAACAGACTCTGTAGCACCTTCTGCAGTGACTCCTCCAGACGGTCCAGGCGAGGACGCAGGCGCGCAGTGACCAGCTCTCGGATGCGGTCTCCATGACGATCTATGACGTCACGCGTGGGGCAGCAGCGGTGGTCGCGGTGCAGCGTGGCGGCACACTCCAGGCAAACGGGAAGGTCGCACGGCTGACAGAAGAGCCGGAGCTCCTGGCCGGGATGGAGGGAGCAGAGGACGGGGCGGCAGAGACGACCACGAGACCTCAGCTCCTCCACGCCCCGAACGGAGTGAGACGCTGTTCGCTTCTGCCGCCTGCAGACAGCAGAGAGAACAGATACTCACATGTTTGCAATGTCAGAATAAAGATTCAGTTCAACCTCAGGCCTCGGTTGGAGGTCAGAGGTTACCTTGTGATGTAAGAGAAGAGAAAACAACTGAACAGAACTTTAATAAAGAGGATAGAGTAGAAAGATATAGTCAAGAACCTCACACATACTCTACCTATAAAACAAGAGTCAAACCTTGTTGCTCTGTTAGTGTGAGCTCAAAGAACAATAGAGTACAATAGAACCTACTAACTAGTTCAAGCTTCTCCAAAGATTTGATGCTTTTCCTTGGAAACACTGTCTTTGCATTTTGGACTGATGGTTGGATAAAAGAGATAATTGCAACAAACTACCAATTTTATAGACAAATGACTAATCAAGACACTAATATACAGATTTATTGATGAAAAATAATTGTTAGTTGAAGCCCTGCAATAGTCCCTCGCCTCTTTGTGAGCTTCATACTGTAGGACAGGCTCGAGCAAGACAGAACCAACCTACCAGCTTGTTAACAGAATAGAATGGCATAGAAATGAATGGAGTAAATAGAATCTCACACCTATAGGTGAGTGTGACAGCACAACATGCGCTAAGAGAAAACCAAACCTTCCTGTGAGCTTGACAAAAGAAAACAGTAGATTGGAATAGAATTTATCTACTTAAGTTCACCTGTTTAACTGAATTGTAACTCTATTCTATTCTATTCTATTCAAGTTCAAGTCAACAGGTAGTTTCTATTCTATATAACACACTGGAAGAGAAGCTGCATGTTAACTTGACAGCAGAATAGAATAGAGTAGACTAGAACATAATGAAATACAACAGAACAGAACTTCTGAGCATAGAATGGAAGAGAATAGAACCTGTCCTCTCACGTGGAATAGAAATATCTCAGAATGTGAACCTGACAGCAGGATATATAATGGAATAGAATAGAGTATAATAGAACATAGAGCATATATATAGAATCTCACAGTGAACATGGCAGAATAAAGTTGAACAGAACGTCAGAATCGAATCGAATCAATCGAATAGTACAGAATCGAATCGCATAGAACAGAACCGAACAGAATAGTATCTACCTGTGTGCCTGGCAGCAGAACTCGCACAGGTTGATGGAGCAGACCTCGCAGCGGCTCTCGGCGCCTCCTTCGCCGCACAGGTCGCATCCCAGCGGGCCGTTCGTCACCAGGGTCTCCAGGAATATTTCGTCCAGCGCCAGGTGGTCGGTGCTCAGCCCGGCCGGTCCCGACGGAGGAATGTCCACCTCGGAGTCACAGTCGGGACAGAGCACCGTGACGGTGACGGCGGGCGCGTCCGCCTCCGCCGCCTCGCCGCTCCTGCCGTTCTCCGCTGCGTCCCGGTGGCGGCGCGAAGACACGGAAAACGGCTCCAGCTGGGCGATACAGTCGGAGCAGAAGGTGTGCAGACACGGGAGGATCTTAGGGTCCCGGTACAAGCGTTTACACGCGTTACAAACCGCCCTCGGGTTTACTAAGCCGCCGTTTTGTTCGTGTTCCGAGTTTGACGTTGACTCCGCCGCGGTTTCCTTCTGCTCTGACCGCGACATTGTCTGTTTTTTTGGGGATTTCTGGTGCCAAAAACAAACCAGTGATTAGCCCTACCACGATGAAACCCCCCGAGCCCCTCAAACCTGTTACAACCGGAAGACAACTTCTCCAGAACCGGCTCTTCCTCTGCACAGTGACCGCTCACATGAAACCGTCTATTGCCCGACAGAAAAGATATTTGAATTTCATCTCACTGATTAAAATCCCACTGGAAAGTCCTACTTTTCTTCGACAGAAGTAAGCGGCATTCACGGCCCCATGGGACATATGACACCTCGCTCACTACCGGACCAATAGGAAGCCTCACACAGCCTATCAAGGGTGGTTCAAAGACTTTCAGGACTCTTTAGTTCCAGTCTGGGACCCTGACTGCCCCCATCTACTGGCAGGACAGGACAATGTGGTTTCTGGAGCATCTCACACAATAACTGCAGTTTTTAGAGTTAGTCTGGTTTTATTATGTCTATTGCTGCATTCAATGTTTTTTTTTGTTGTTGTTTTTTTTTAATGTAATCCTGAGCTCAAGTCTTCATACAATTCCGTATTAATTAGTGTTCATTTATTCATTGATTGTAAAAATAATATGTATGGAATTCAGTCTTTAAATGCTGAAATTTCCTATATTTTATTCCTTTATGATATTCTGTTTATTTTAATGCAGTTTCCACACAACACATGCAGTTTTATGTTAGACAGACAATTTAAAATAAAAACTATAAATAACAAGAATTTAGAAAAGTTTACTGACAAATAATTCACTTACAGCAAAACATGACACATACACCAGAGGAATAAAAAGGAAATAGTATACTGAGAAAAATCACTAGAGTTAAATGGTGTTACATGGTAACAACACCCACTGAAACAAATTAATAACCAAAGTAACATAATGTTAAGAAATTAATTACACTGCTTTTATGTAGCCTATTTTACATCTGTCAAATCCTGACAGTGAAGGCAGCACATGCATACACAAAGATATACTGTATGTACCCAGGATGAGGTGTATGGCGAATATTTAACCTGTACTTGATGTACGCTAAATACAGATCAATCAAATAAAGTGATTGATTAGTATTTAATGTATGTTTGTGTGTGTAATTAGGTCAGATAGCAGATGCAGAGGACACTGGTTATAATGCTCAGGTAAGCTGACGCCAGCAGAGATGAAGCAGCACTGTAGATGAAGTATGTGTTCTTCGAAACACCAGAGCCTGAAAAATATGAAAGGAGATTCAAATAATAATATTTTTGTGTGAAAAGTTTTATAATCTGTTTTTTTCCATCTTTTATTCTATTTCACTTTAGGTTCTAGGTTATTTGTTTTTGTTTGTATTTTGAATTTATGAGTTAATGACAAAATCACTCTTATATCAGTGAATATTTTTTATTAAGAAATGTGTGCTAAATTTCAGTTAAATTAGAATATTAAATTAAGATTATTTCAACAATTTAGCATCGTACTTCCATGAAGTTGAGGGACTTAAATCATAGAAAATAAAAATTATTATTCACTGATATGGGCCTAATTACAGAGGCAATCAGAAATAGCAAATCTGATAACATCACTAGGGTTAAACTCATTTAAACTTTTAAAAGGTAAAACCATTAAAGTTCATGTCACATCAACAGAAAGATTTGAAATGCTAGGAAACCCACATCATGATATATAATCATAAACTCACACCTGTTACAGTTGCCTTGGAGACAGACAACACCAAGTCATTTTCAATCCTGCAGGTGTAGGAGCTGCTGATGTTGACTGGCTGCAGCTCGCTGACAACGCTGTAAATCCCTCCAGAGTCCTGTGAGAAGTTTGTGCGTCCCTGCAGGACGCCTCCATCGCTGTTCAACCACGTCACATTTGGTTTGGGGAACCACCTGCTTGCCTCAGCAGTCAGGACGCCGTTTGAGAAGCGAAATGTTGGGGCTGAAAAGGCTGAGACAATATAAGCGCTGAGAAAAAGATCATGAATCTGTGCTGCATTGTGAAATTTTCCAAGACCAACTTCAGTCATTATCACAATATGTGTAACGCTTTTCAATCTGTCATGAAACAAGATTATAAAGTTGCAAAAAAGAAAATAAATAAGTGCAATAATACAGTTAAAATCCAGTATAAACAGCAGTATAAATCATCTGACCTCAGCCTGTAACTCTGACAGGTTCAGATGTTCTCTTTAACCCTCCAATTTAGCATTTATAAGCTGTATAGATTAAACATGTTTGATCAATTAAATTTATTACACACTATAATGCAGATGTTTGCGGATGTAAGAGTGTATTAATGAATTTTTCAACCACAATAACTCCTCCTATGGACATGGCTGCTGTATAAACAGATAATGAATGGCCATATAGTTAAACACAGTTGTAATAATATAAAATATATCTTTACAGGAGAAGCTATAAACACTCTGCTTACCACTACATTATATATGTCGTAAACCAGTGTTTATATACTGTTTATAAATCCTAATCGAAGTTGAACTGAAGTCAAGTGTTTCCAGAGAAATACATTTTCAGAGCAAACACACAGTGAAACCGGAAAGACGAGTCATCCTACCTGCTGTCCTGAGACGAATGTTGACTTTCCCTCCTCCGTCAGAGGAGCTGATGCTGCAGGTGTACTTTCCCTCATCACCACTTCTCACACTCCTTATCAGCAGGGAGGCGTTCCCCGAGAGTAAAGCATCAGAGGAGATCTCAGTTCTCCCTCTGAACTGCGAGTTCTGCTCCCCAAGGTCCGGAGCTCCGTCGTCATACCGGTAAACAAGTCCCTCTAGGTCCTCCTTCGTCCAGGTGACTGACACCTGGCTGACTGTGGTTCGTCCAGTCTCTGTGTGAAGATAGCAGATGAGAAGCTCATCCTCGCCGAGGTTGGCGACGGGCGCTGTGTTGGTGCTCGTCACGTCAGAGGAGGACCCTGTGGGACCGGGACACAGGCAGAGACTCATCATGGAAAATATCCACATTATTAGCTTTGACAGATTTCAGTTTACTTCATTGTTTTTTAGTGCAAATCTCAGAATTTTAAAAGGATTTCTTAAAGGTTCACAGGTTCACTCACATTCCCAGAGTCATTTGTCCCTGTTGTGCAAACTGGCCATGAAGAAATGCCTTACTGAAGTTATTCCAATGTAAGAGAAGGGGGATAAAATCCACAGGCTTTGTTCTGTGTGAAGATGCTTTATTAAAGCTAAAGGTCTCTGTCCATGTGTAGTGTGATTATAGATCAGGTCTAGCTTCTATATTGATACTGTGAAAGTATCAAAAGCCTCAGTCCACAGAGAAATGCACACAGCCTGTATTCAGAAACTGAGCCTTAAAACCAGCCGTCAGGACTTCTGGAACTTTGTGATGTCACAACGAAGCAGTCACCACTCTCAGCCACGCCCCAAGCCCCACCCACCTGGATAACTCAAAAAACAGTCAGCCAATCAGAAGAGAGCCTCCTCTCTTCTAGAGCTCATGGCAATGTCTTGTCATCCACAAGAATAAACTGCTTTGTAGTTTAGACAAACACAGTGTGTGCTGCACACACCCATCCGTCCCCTCAGGCCTGACAGGGCCCGTCACTAATGACACAAGATTCTCACGACTCGAGGATCCGTGGGTCTTACCTGAGAAGACCAAGGCCAGGGTGAGGATGATGATGGCCGAGAATATGACGATGAGGGTAATCATGCTGCACACAGAGAAGAAACACAATTACAGGGAAAGTGTAAGGTGAAACCGCCTCAGCTAAAATCAACACGTGGATCAGTTTTACAGCTTCTCCTCCTGCTGCAGAAATCCACTCACACCCAGCGGTGGAACAATTACATACATCATTCACTTAAGTAAAATACAACAACATAAAATACTCATTTAGCAGTAGGAGTTTTGCATTAGAAATATCACTTAAGCACGGTCACTGTACAGTTACATGGTTACTGATGCATCAATTATACACAGCTGGAGGGAACTTTTCTCTCACCTTGTATGGACCAAATGTCCCTAATAAACATGGAACCACTAACAACTCATACACATCATGACAGAGAACCCCAACACTGTTTTTTTTAAAGAGATCACAAGCTGAAAAAAAGTTGATAATCTTTGAGAAACTAAACTTAAATCTTTAACAATACATTATATGTTATAACCTGAAGAAACCTGTTGAATAAAGTGGAGTAAAAAGTGCTTTATTTCCCTTGAAATATGGAATACAAGTATAAAGTAGCATTGGATGGAAATACTCGAGAAAGGTACTAGTAACTCAAAACTGCACTTAGTAATTTTGCACCTGAACAGACACATAAATATTTTCAACATGTGATCACCACCGGTGCAAAACATCTGCAAACCTCGTGGCCACACCTGGCGAAGATGATCTGGCCGAGGGTCGCCATGGCTGCCGACAAAACCTCCCGAGTGAAGAACAAACGCTTCGATCCCGCTGCTTAAGTCAAAGGTCCAGTCATGCCATTCGTCCTAAACATCCACCACTCATTCAAAGTACACCAGGTTTCTTCTTCTTCTGCTGCTGCTGCTGCTGCTGCTGCTTCTTCACGCTGTGACAGTCTGCGCTTTTGCCTGTTTGGCGTCTCTCGCAGCACTTGAAACACAACACCATAAGTAAATATTACCTTTAAGGTGTGGGCTTCATTCTTGTTGACATGTTGTCACAGTAACTCATTTCTTATCAAATTAATAGGTACATGCTGTTGATTTACACGAGAAAGAGGCTCAGCTTGTTGAATGACGTGTTAAATACCTTTACTGTAACTATGTGATTATAGATTATAGTATTGGCTCACATTTTGTGAAGATAATCAGTTTATAAACAAGGTCAAGAGCCCAGGGCTTCCTCCAACACTTTACTTTGAAACTGAATTTACATGACTAAATAAAAGATGTAAAAGAAAGAAAGAAACAAAAATATGTCAGGTTCCTCTGTATATTTTAAAAACAACATTAGCTCTAACCATACTGAGGTAACAGTGGTGGGACTCGGATCCTTCACTTGACCCTTCACTAATGAAAACCTAAATAAAAGATGCACAAAATGTGTTTCTGTTTGAGGTGGAAATACAAAATTTACTGTGGAAACTGTCAAGACGTTTGGCCACACATGACAAAATCTGCATTTAATTTGTAGATAAATTTGATTTTACTCTCAAAAGTAAATTACAAAAATAAGTGTAACATTGATTTGACATGCTAAATATCACATTTACACCAGATCAAAGCAGCATATCATAATATATTTAGTCTATAGACACATAATTCATTTTGAAAATCCTAAGGTCTGCACAATGTAAACACAGGACAGATGATATTTTTTCCTTTTGAATATATATTGTAAGAATCCAGAATATGTGTGTATCAAAAATGATGAAGATCTGTTGCCTCATACTTTGACTGATATAAAGATATACAGAAAATGTAAAGTAAATGTAAAGTAAAATGTATGTAAATGAGTAAATATACTTAATATAAACCTACTGATAAATATAAATATACCACTTACTTTCTACCTGTGTCTGTCTGTGTGTTTGATTAGAATGGCCGTAGTTTTATTTTTATAATAAAATGTCATGGTAAATGAAAAAAAGGAAAACCTGTGGATACCCGTTTTTGGAAATTGATTAAAAGAGGAGGAAAGGAGGAGGATAAATCATGGATTTAATATTGGTGGGGTATTCAAAATCAGTATAATTAATATAATCATGTGCTCTCTTGGAAACCTCACAGAGCAATAGCAAAGTCACAAATGTACAAACAGACCGAATAATTGAACTATATGAGGTTGTTGTATTGCAATTTTGTGATAGACAGAACGTTCATCTTTAGGTGGTTTGGTGATATAATTACAAAATATCTCTCTTACTACCAACTCAGCCATGATTTGTAGGTGGAAGACATTTTCTGATGTATTTCATTACGCGTTCACGCTAATCGCTTATCTCACAGATCCATTTCACATCAGTTTTACAAGGCAAATCATTCCAGTTCTTTAAATCATTCGTCCCCAGTATGATTTGGCCACAGTCCTCTTCCCCGAGACTTTGATCTCCACCACCGTTATCAGGCTGTGTGTTCCTCCAGTACCTAACAGATCAACAGGACAACAGTGCGTAACACGGTCTATTATTCATGCTATTCAACAGGAAGGTATTAATCTATATTTGTCGCAACGCATCAAATAACAAGGCGACAACCACACAGAGAATGATCCCCTTAGCTCTACAGAGTGTTTTAGCATTTAGCTCATTGCTTCTTGGTCAACAACTCCATTCTTATCAGTGTTCTGTCCAACCACTGCAGGTAGCTGACAAAACATTAGATAGTCCCACTTCACACAACCTGACACAAAGTTTAGTAGTTGAAAACAACCCAACTCCAAATGAATGGTAATATCGCTCGGTGTGTGTTCAACTGTTTGCTAACACTTGTAGCATATCAGTTTTCTAAGGCGATATGTCAGTGTTGTGCTTTTGCCTCATATAAGCAAGAACTAGAGAGACACAATAAATAAAGTTTTTCTGCAGAATGTAAGAATAGTACTTTAGGTTGTCGATCGCTGCAGCATTTCCTACAAAGATTCTCAACGTCACACCTCGTCTCAGAGTCTCTGTAACACCAGTATCAAGTCGCAGAAACAGCTAACATGGGTGACAGAAGCTCCCTCACACAAGGACTCATTGTCAACTACCCCGCTCCCACTTCAACTGCATAACTGCATAGGAATGCATAAACTGTTTGTCAAAGCAGAGTCGAACTAATACCGCCAGCTGACCTGCAAAATATAAACAATACTCGAGGTTGACAGTTGCTACACAGCATTTTCTACATCCATTTCATACACAGAGATTGTCATTGTCTAATTAATCCATTAGAAACTTACTTACTTAAATTACTTGGCTGAATAATCGACACATAAAAATAAAATTCATAAATAAATGCAGCTTTGAAGTGACATTTTATTATGTTGAATATTTCCTCTTCGTTTTAATATTTGTACACAAAAACCACAGGAACTAAATCCTGTTTCTTTTTAAAGAAGTTTTTAAATAGTTACCAAACTACCTAACTTAAATACGGTATCTATATTTTGGGTTATGTCATTCTGTTCAATGACATCTCTAAAGCTGTGTCAGCCAATACATATTGCATTAACCTTTAAAACATCAACGAATCTCCCAAATATCTGAAATGGTCAAGTTCACCGCTTCATGGCTGCAGATGGCAGGTAGAAGCCTGACTGAAAGAACCACAGCACCACCTAGTGGCCTTACTGGGAAATACATTTCAGTTCAACTGGCGTGATTATACTGAGAACACGTCTGTGGTTTCTGATCCCCATAATTATCCCAACAAATAGATACAACAGTGTTTATATTTTAGTTTCTATCCAACAAGGGGAAGCACACGTCCGCCTTACTGCAGAGACAGTGGAGTTCCATCGATCCATATCCAGGTTCCCTCCATGGCTTCGTCAGTCAAACCGATCCAAGCCAGAGTTTCTTCCTTGACGAGGTTAGAGAGGAACGTCTGTTCAATAAAAACAGAAAGTTAGCTACAGACGTTAGCTACAATAGCAGGCGACTTGCGAGTATCACTGTCTACAGCTGGTGTGCTGTTAGCTTTGAAGGAGACAGCTAGTTGTCTTGTTGTTTGCTCTTTTATAAAAGGTTTTATAGCGACAAAGACCTTAAAAACACAAGTTTGCTAGCACAGTGGGTTTATTTGGTTGGATGCAGAATTCAAAATGCTAGCTTAGCTTCCTCGTTAGCATTGCTCCAAATCTACGGTCCCCTCTTCTGTCACTGTAGTTTTATAAAATATAAACTAAACAACTAGCTCTCACTGTGTTTTTTACTCTGTTGTGTTTTGGATGCTGTGTTTGTATGCATGTTGTTTGTTTGATGATGTGTGACAGATGCACATCAATGAATTTAGGGGGGTGGAGCTTCTGAAGGAGCACTTAAGGGAGGGGTGTAGTTGTTTGTTTTGCTGTCAAGTTCAAATATCAGCAGACATTTTCCAGCATTGCTGGATTGCTCTACCTTTAATGACTTTGGTGAGTCTCTGATATTTCCTTTACGCACCATGAGCTAGACTTTGTAGCTTTTACTATTGGATGAATTGCTTTAAAATTTGGTACAGACATTCACGGTCCCCAGCAGATGAACTGTAATAACTTTGATCTCTGAACTTTATCCATCTGGTTAAAATGTTCATTTTATCCAATGCTTTGGTTTACAATCAAACAAAACCCATGACATTCCCATCAGCTTCAGCTGTACCTTGTGTTGATTGGTAATTAGCAAATGTTAGCATGCCAACGTAAGCAACACAATGAACATTTAGCAGCACAGCTTCACAGAGCCACTAGAGTGGCTATAGACTCTCAGTCTTGTTCTGAAATATGGGAACTATCAACATTTATTTACAGAAACACGCCTGCACAGTACCTGCTCTTCAAGACTGTCTATGATCACTAGGTCTGCTTCTTTGGCTCTGCAGTCCTCTCTGCCTTTTTCCCAGGAACCAGTGTTACAGGAGAGGAAATAACAGGCATGACTAAACCTCCTCCATCCTACAGGACAAAATGTCTCTGTAAATAGAAAAATTCACTGATGAAAACATGAACGGCAGAGTAAAGAAGAACTTCAAATTTGCAGATTGTAGATGATTAGAGCTCAGAGTACAATCGCACCAGCTGTGTGCTATTCTACATTGTGTTTGTGTGTGTGTGTGTGTTCAGTAACCACAGATGTGACTCAACTCTGAAGCCTGTTCAGCTCTTTAGTCATTTCAGTGAGATTGGCAACAAGCAGGTCTCTCTCTTCAGTCAGGGAGAAGAGTTTGTCATTACTGGCCTGAAGACGCTCAGTCAGGTTGGCTTCTTCAGCTGAAAGCTGTACGGAGTTATAGTCTAAAATCAATCAAGAGAGATCTTTATGTTTATTACAGGATCACACCACCAGAAAAGAAAAGACATTTGCGTCTATGGATCTGCTTTTAACAAGTGAGTCACCTTCTTCCTTTGTATGTTGCGTTCTAATAATACCATGTCTTTAATGCCACTCCTCTAATGCAAAAGTGTTGCACGTAAATGAACAGTAGATGTATTTATAGTCAATAAAAAAAAGACAGAGAAGTGAAACTGAGGAGTCAACTCTCTCTCATATCTCTCTAATTTTTTTCCCAGCAGATATGTTGATATCCCCCCTACGGAGCCCCTAAGGGGACATGGGGAAGAAAATAAAAAGACCAAAGAAATCTGTAGATCTGTAGATATCAAATAAATATTGACATGAAAATCAAACATAGTTGGATTACAGCACTAAAATGTAAGTTTGCTTGATGCTCGTGTTTATCCGAAGCCCTGCTTACACAGCATTGTGTCATAATCACAAAACATGAATCAGTGTTGAACTTTTTTATATGACACTTCGATTAAAAGCTGCTTTGAGTTTTAAAACAAACAAACTGAGAGAACGACAGAACAGGGGACCGAAACCAATTAAGAATATATGAGGGGGGCAATAAGAGCATAAAGGCAGGGCAACACTGCCTTAATATAAATATGAATGTAAATTCAAAATGACGAACTAAAATACACATCTTAATAAAATGTGAGCAGAATAATAAAATAATCTGATTTCTGTATGTGAACCAGACTCACGGTGGACGCCGAGGCCGATGAGCCCAGCCAGCAGGAGAACACTCAGCAGACTCAGAGAGAGAACAACAGCTCCATGAAACCTCCTCTCAGAGCTCCTGGGACCTGAACAGAGAAAAGACCAGTGAGTAAACACAGTAACAACAGATGATTACACAGATTTATTCTCAGCTCAGTCTCATTGTCTGAACATTTTTACCTGTCTGACTTGCTGAAGGTCTTGATTGGCCAGGTTTGCTGCATTCAACATTGGCATAGATGTTGTCCATCGCTCACATCGCTTTCTGAGAGAATGTGATTTCTGCAGCACAATTTCTCACCTTCAACTTTGGAGGAAGTCACCAGTTTCAGAGGGGATACATCAGACTTATTTTTGTTCTTGGTTCCTTGTGTAGTTGTGTTGTTGATTGTGGTTTTTGATTGATTCTTTCTTTCTTTCTTTCTTTCTTTCTTTCTTTCTTTCTTTCTATCTATCTATCTATCTATGAATGATGTTATTTATAAGAAAGTATATATATATATATATATATATATATATTTTTTTTTTTCATGAGTTGTTAAAGTCAGATGAGAACTGCATCTTTAGTAGTGAAATGTGACACATTTAATACACATCATATATTAAAAGCTGAAACAGACGTCTAAGCCATTTTCGGAATAAGATAATGCTCCTGTTCATTCCAAGTTCACTCTGACATTAACTTATAAAAAAACAAAACAAACTTAGAATGGACACAACAGCACGTTCAACACTGACACAGATTTCCTCCATATATTGAAAGGTCAGCCCTGTGGAAGAGATTATGCTACTAAAAAACTCTTGTTGGTTTCAATAGTGTCTTTACAGCTTTACTTTTGAGGAAGTAACAAGTGATGAGAATATCCGATGAAAATTGTCACATAAAACAGGAACTCTGTGGTCTCAGGACAACTTAATGCTTGGTACGGAGGTCTAAAGTCCTTTTTAGTGGAATAGAAACAAATTCACTGTGTTGTTATTTGGTATGAGGATTTCTGGAATGGACGATGTAATATGAAATTTGAGGGTTCATACTAGTTTGGTGAATTGGTGATTTCCCAGAGCAGTAAATGTGAGCGTACATGTCTTTATCCAAAACATGTAGTTTGTCCATGCCCTCTGAAATGACACACAGAAACAATTTCTGATCTGATGGTTGTAGATTAAGTAAATAAAGGGCCTCCAGACATTTACATATTGATGGAAATGCTCTATCTTTATCTGTCACACACAGTCGCACAAGCAAAGGCCTTCTGCGTAGTCATAGCATATATAATAAAAGTATTAACACATGTATTATTTTAAAACTAAGTAAGTGCTAAGGCATTTTTTTCACAGATCCATGGCTTAGAGGCATCACACCGCAGATCATTCCAGTTCTCATCAGTTTTCATCCCTGGTTGGATAACTGCACAGTCCTCTTCACCCCACTTAGGATTTCCATTACCCTTATCCGGCTGCCCTTTTTGCCAGAACCTAGGAAATTAATAAGAAAGTGAACGTTTACAGCATTTTCCACCTCTCCCAAGTGGCCAAAACCCCCAATTAATGCAGCTTTACAGGAGCAATTTGTAGAAGTACAACGAAAAGTTTGCTTTCCACAGCTGGAGACATTCCAGTAAAGGAATTAAGTTTGATGCTGAACTCGCAACGTTTCTTCTAGACCGGTAAGTAAACAGTTGTTAATGCTAACGTTAGCTATGTGGCGATAGCAAATCTATATATAAAAGCTCCTTTAATGTTTGCCAGTGAACTAATTCAAGCATAGAAAAAAATCTGTCTCCATCCACTGAAACCAACCAATGATTTAGATGAATCTTGGAAATCAAATTCAGTTTGATTCCAATAATAATCATTTAGACAGTCATACAAAAAATAAGTAATTAAGCATAGAAACCTACAGCAAGGGTTGTATATGTGTCTATATACAAACAATGTGTGGGGCTGTTACTTCACTGTATCCCTTACTTCACAGTAGGTAGAGTTCCATCAATCCATTTCCAGGTTTTCTCATTGTTTTTGTCAGTCAAACCAATCCAAGAGTCGCCCTTGATGACGACTTTAGTTAAGAATTCCTGTTTAAGATAAAGGAAAGAAAGCCTAGATTTATACCAATCATACAACATATAACCTTGATAAAAATTAGGTAGACAAAACAATAGACCAGTCAGATAAACCAGTCAGTTTAACACTATACAATTTGAAAGCACCACAAACCACTTCCTCTAAAATGATAAAATGAAAGTTGAATCAACACCTCTGTGAGACAGTTTCAACAAAAACAGAACACCATAGTCTTTTGCAGGCCTGTGGAATTAGACTGCATTGGTTTTAGCTGGGAATTACAAAACATGATCTAAAAAGAATCATACAATTGTATCTTCAGAAAAATAAGCAAAATGATATGAAAAACTTTTGTTTAACCTTTCTATTCATATATTGAAACAGTAAGAGTAGTGACTGGATCACCGCCACTGGAGCAAAGAACGCTGAAGTAGGAGGAACTACACATTCATTTTTTCCACTTTAATGATTTCCAATAGAGGTGATATTCCCAACAAAATTTGTAATGTATGTAAAAAAAAAACAACAATATAAAAGAAAGTAAAATACTACAGCAATAACACACACTACCTGTTTTTCAAGACTGTCTATGATCACCAGATCTGCTTCTCTGGCTCTGCAGTCCTCTCTGGCTTTTTCCCAAGAATCAGACTGAGTGGAGAGGAAATAACAGGTAAAAGTGAACATCCTCCATCCTGCAGGACACGTTTTCTCTGTAAGATATGTCAAACAAAAGATTTTAAAGATCAGAAAAGACGCATGTCCTTCGTGATAAGTTGTGGATTAAACACTTTCTGTGGGTGAAAATGTTTTCAGTGCATTAGCTCCTGAAGAACAGTAGGTATTATACAGTGGATAATAAATCCAAACACCTCTGATTAAGAATAAGTAGAATAAAAATAATCATATCATCAAAATCAGAAATAGAATTTTTAAATAATTAGTTTTTCCATTTTGTTGACCCTCTTCACTCTTCCTCATTTGAAGGGGCTGTAATGCTTAAAAGTCAAAGTACTTTCTAGCTGCTTCGTCTAATGATTCCTCACAGGTGTTTCTGTCATGCACATCAGAACAAAAAAATAAACAATAAAAAAAATAGTGTAACTTGGATGTCACTGTATAAAAAACTTGCATCATCATTAAGTAGATCACAGTCTTTACACTGTAGAACTGAGGATCCGTATCAGGCTTCATAGATATAAAGAGACAGCTGTGCAGAAACCACACCGGCAAACACTCACTCTGTTTGGACAAACTCTGAAGCCTCTTCAGCTCTTTAGTCATTTCAGTGAGACTGATATTCAGCTGGTCTCTCTCTTCAGTCAGGGAGGAGAGTTTGATGTCACTGGCCTGAAGACACTCAGTCAGGTTGGCTTCTCCAGCGGAGAGTTCTGCATTTGAATTTTTATGGTCTGAAATAAATCAAGAGACGCCTTAATGTTTATCAAGCCAAGTGAAGTGCATTTAATTTTTTATCATAACAGAAGTTATCAGGGCACTTTTCATATTGAGCAGGATCTACACTGTTGTCTTTAAAATATTATTTATAGAGACTCGACAATTTCCACCATTTCCACCTTTTCAGGGGCAGAGACCTCGAGCAGGACCAGGCTCAGGGTGGGTGAGAGAGAGAGAGAGAGAGAGAGAGAGAGAGAGAGAGAGAGAGAGAGAGGAAACGTAGCACAAAGCCAATTCACATATAGTACAAATGTAAAAAAAAAGTAATGGTACCCCCCTGTTAATTTTTTTTTTTTTTTTTTTTTTTTTAATATAAGACCTTGTCTTTTCCCCAGCAAATATATTGATATTAAATAATCAATATTCAACTTTTTCTATGACACTTTTCAATTAAAAAGCTGCTTTGAGTTTCAAAACAAACAAACAAAATAGAGAAAAAGCCTGAAACCAATTAAGAAAACATGAGGGGGGGGCAATAAAAGCATAAAGGCAGGGTAACACAATATAAATGACAAACTAAAGTACGCATCTTATTAAAATATGAGCAGAATAACGCTCCTAAAATCATCTGATTCCAGACTCACGGTGGACGCCGAGGCCGATGAGCCCAGCCAGCAGGAGAACACTCAGCAGACTCAGAGAGACAACAACAGCTCCATGAAACCTCCTCTCAGAGCTCCTGGGACCTGAACAGAGAAAAGACCAGTGAGCAAACACAGTAACAACAGATGATTACACAGATTTATTCTCAGCTCAGTCTCATTGTCTGAACATTTTTACCTGTCTGACTTGCTGAAGGTCTTGATTGGCCAGGTTTGCTGCATTCAACATTGGCATAGATGTTGTCCATCGCTCACATCGCTTTCTGAGAGAATGTGATTTCTGCAGCACAATTTCTCACCTTCAACTTTGGAGGAAGTCACCAGTTTCAGAGGGAGAGTTTCTTGGTTCCTTGTATTGTGTAGTTGTGTTGTTGATTGTGTTTTTTGATTGATTCTTTCTTTCTTTCTTTTGATCTACTTATGAATGACATTATTTATAAGAAAGTATATATATATATCGAAAAACAAAAAAACAAAAAATATACGTATATATAATTATTCTTACTTATAGTCTGATACTTCTTATAAATAATTGTGCATGAGCGATCAAGTAGATCAAAGAATAGTCGTAAGACTGAGAGAACATCACTCAAAAAAGCAAGCACAATCAGACAACACAACTACAACAATACAAGCGAACAAAAACCTTCCCTGTGAAACTGGTGGACTTCCT